>NW_017673235.1:142483-144573 GCF_001879085.1 Nicotiana attenuata
TGGGAATCCATTGCAAAGGAGCCTATATACTTAGGCATGGGTTAACTTTGGGCATGGACAGCAATAGGAAGTGCTGACATGCCTGTAAATCAACCAGGACACACAACAGATAAGGGAAACATGGAGGTTGTGATCCCAAAGGGATCAAGTTTGGGTCATGAACAGCAATGTTCAATGCTGTCATGCCCCAAACCAACCACAGATACTAACTACATTAGGGATAGGGATTCAAAGTCCACAAGCTATGATAAATAACAAAAGCATTTATTCGGACAGAAGGGCAGAACATAGCATGCATTAATAATGGAACTATCTAGATACAAACAGGAGGCAGACTGGAAGGAAAGAAACAGTAAGGAAACATGTTGTTGTTGATGCTAAAAAATTAATCAGAACATACCAGTTAAAGAAGCAAAGTGCAGTAAAGAAAGTAAGCAGGACTTCAAAGTATAGCCTTGGCTTTCAGCCGGCTAAGCAAACAGTAGCACAAGTAGTAATAAGCAAGAGAGAGAATTTTCTTTTTGAGTATAAGTGTGTGTTCAGAACCAGAAAGTTCGTGTGTTTGTGTTAATGAGAGAGTATGTATATATAGTAGTTCGAAACTAGGTAAAATAAGGCATGAATCATAATAGTCTAGCAATTATGGAACTCAGAATCAATTAGAGCAAAATCAGTACAAGCACTCCCATAATTGAAGGGAATTAATTCAAACGGTAAGGACAAGTAACAAATAAGGAAAGAAATCAATGTACAACCAACAAGGAAAGATTTCAAATTCAGTAAGTATAGGGTAAACAATTAGGGCTAAGTTCAGAAAATGCTAATTATGGAGATAGTCAGTAAGAAGCAAAAACCAATGTGGAAAAAGGTACACAAATCAATCAAATTGAGTAGATATGGTAGGAATCGAAGGTTTAAGGGAAAGTGTTCAAATCAGACCAAGAAACAGGGAAATCAGAATCAATTAAAAGAAAGTCATGAGTCAATGTTTTGCATATAAATAAAGTAAGACATAGATGGTTAAGAGTCGACATACAACTCTAGCAAACATGAGAGTCAAACAATACTGATTCAATGAGAAAGAGGCAAGTTTTGAACAGTTAGGATGAACACAAGCACATGGAATCAGTGTAAGTTTAGGCTAAGAAACTGAGTAGAAACATATCAAGGCAAGATAGTCATGAAAAATCACAGAAACTCAAAAACGAGAACCGGCCAGTCATGCTGGTACACAAAACCAAACAAAGAACCCCCTAAAAAATTAGGGCTTTCAACATAGACGAGTTAAAGATGTTGAAAACTCATCGAATCAATCAAGATATGCAAGAAATATAAGTTAAAACACAAAGAATCAGTTAAACAAGGTTTTAAAAGAAGTTCCGAAAACCTTAGTTTTAGAAGAAGATGAAAAACACTTGAAACTGCATGATTCTTGTAGAAAACCTTAAGGACAGTGTAAAACATTAAAGGAACAAACTCAAATCGTTCTAGGTCTGTATAGATCTAGGAGATATAGGCAGAAATTAGGGTTTCAGAAGAACCCATAATGAGACGAAGAAACATGTCCAGAAACTCAAAGATCGTGACCAATACAGCGTGATTTTGCTCGAAATCACACTGGAGTAGCCAAGAACAAACAAGTGAAAGACCCTGGATGCGAGTCGGCATGGCCCTGGGCCCTTGAAGACCTTAGAGAAGGCAAGCATGGCATGAGAGGAGCCATTGGAGGCTTAGGAGTCGATGAGAAGTCACTGGAGATGACCGGAGAAGAGAGGTCGGCGGTTGAAGGGCTAGGGTTTGGTTGAGAGTTACTGAGAGAGGAGAGGATCTTAGGTCGGCGGTTGAAGGGCTAGGGTTTGGTTGAGAGTTACTGAGAGAGGAGAGGATCTTAGGGCGGCGAATTATGGGAAATGATTAGGGTTGGGGGTGGTTTAGGATTAAAAAAGGCAAGAATCAATACGGGCCGCAGATCAACGGTCATGATTTAATTGGTGCTGGGTCGGGTAGGTGTGTTTAGGGTTTGGGTCGGGTTAATTGGGTATGAAATTGGGCTGGGTTGAGTTCAATTTAGGCTACAACTGAAAGCCAAA
>NW_017673236.1:0-75365 GCF_001879085.1 Nicotiana attenuata
ATTTAAATATTTAATTTTCTAATTGTGCAGAGTATAGAAATTATACCTTGTCGTTCAAATGAACTAATACTGATGGGAACCAGGTTCTTTATTTAGAATTCTCTTGATCATGCCTCAATTTACCAAAATAGAGAAAATTCTGTTAGAGATCAGTGAGTCATTATCAACACAAGTCACAAGAGTATACTATTTGCAGTATGTGACTGAGTAAAAATTAATCAGGATATTTACACAAGTTCAAGATTTACTAGCAAAAAAAATTCAATTTTTTCCTTTTTTTTCATTGTGGATTCTGAATTGGTCCCATTAGGTGATCTTAATCATCCCTAATTTTAACCTGTTCCTCTCAAAGCTTTCTCTACGCAGTGTTTTACTAAAGATGTCAGCAATTTGTTTATCAGTAGCACAGAATTCTATAGTAATCAATCCTTTCTCATAGTTGTCCCTTAAGAAATGATGTCTAACATCTATGTGCTTAGTCCTCTTATGCTGAACTGGGTTCTTTGTCATACTTATAGCACTAGTGTTATCACAGAAAATAGGGATGCAACCGATTTCAGTGCCAAAATCCATTAGCTGCTGCTTGATCCACAGTAGTTGGGCACAACAAGAGGCAGCAGCAACATACTCAGCCTCAGCAGTGGATAAGGCCACTGAATTCTGCTTTTTAGTGGCACATGATACCAGACATGAGCCAAGAAAATGAGCCATACCTGAGGTGCTTTTCCTATCCACAAGGAAACCTGCATAGTCAGCATCAGCATATCCTACTGGATTAAAGTTACTACCTTTAGGATACCAAAGACAAAGATCGGTAGTGCCTTTCAAATATCTTAGTATCCTCTTGACAGCATTTAAGTGGGATACCTTAAGATTGGCCTGAAAACGAGCACAAAGCCATACACTGAAAACTATGTCAGGTCTGCTAGCAGTAAGATACAAAAGTGAGCCAATCATTCCCTTATACAACTTTTGATCAACAAATGAACCAGGTTCATCTATGTCTAATTTAGTTGTTGTTGCAATGAGTGTGTCTATTTCTTTTGATTCATCCATTTTAAACTTCTTAATCAACTCTTTTGCATACTTCTGCTGATGGATCATGGTTCCATTTGGGTTTTTTTCTATTTGTAAGCCTAAGAAAAAATTAAGCTCACCTATCATACTCATTTCAAATTCACTCCCCATTAATTTTGCAAAATCCTTACTCTGTTTTTCAGTGGTTGCCCCAAAGATTATGTCATCAACATATATTTGTACTACTAGTAGATCCTTACCTTTTTCCCTCAAGAATAGAGTGTTGTCAATCTCACCTCTTTTGTAGCCATGTTCAAGCAGGAATTTGGATAGACGTTCATACCATGCTCTAGGAGCCTGCTTGAGTCCATATAAGGCCTTGTCCAATTTGTATACATGATCTGGACATTCCTTACTTTCAAACCCTGGAGGTTGTTTGACAAAGACTTCTTCCTTTAGGTGGCCATCGAGGAAGGCACTCTTCACATCCATTTGGTGAAGGGTAAATTCTAAGTGTGCTGCAAAGGCTATGAGGAGTCTTATTGCCTCCAGTCTTGCTACTGGAGCAAAGGTATCATCATAATCTACGCCCTCCTCTTGGCTATAGCCTTGGACCACTAGCCTTGCTTTGTTCCTTGTAACTGTTCCATCTTTATCAAGTTTGTTTCTGAAGACCCATTTAGTTCCAATCACTGACCTGTCCTTGGGTCTTGTGACCAGATGCCACACTTGATTTCTTTCAAACTGATTGAGTTCATCTTGCATTCCATTCACCCAATCTGCATTCTACAAAGCTTCAGCAACATTTTTAGGTTCAATAAGAGATAAGAATGCATCAAAAGCACACAGATTCTTTAATTGAGATCTGGTTTTAACTCCAAAAGTTGGATCAGTAAGGATGTTCTCAATGGGATGAGAACTTTGATACTTGTAAGGTTTCACGACCAACTGATTTTTGTTTGGAGTTTCTCCCATGTTTTGTTGTTGAGGAACAGGCTCATGAACAGGTTCCATTTGGGAGTTAGATTCATTTCTTCTTTGTTCAGTTGCCCCTGTCAGGTTGCCCCGGATGGAAGAACCTGTTCCATCACCTATTCCTTCTATTGGTGCATCTTCAGCTTGAGCTGTGACTTCACTCAAGTCTCTTACCAGCCAATGGCTTCATCTTCATGTTCCTGTCTCTCAGAAAGAATGTTAGTTTCATCAAAAACAACATGTACACTTTCTTCTGCACACAAAGTTCTTTTGTTGTACACTTTATAAGCTTTGATATGTGAAGAATATCCCAAGAATACTCCCTCATCACTTCTGGGATCAAACTTACCTAGGGAGTCCTTTCCATTATTGTGCACAAAGCACTTGCATCCAAATGCCCTAAGATGGGATATATTTGGTTTTCTCCCTTTAAGTAACTCATAGGGAGTCTTCTCTACAAGAGGTCTGGTCATGCACCTATTTATGATGTAACATGCAGTATTTACAGCTTCTGCCCAGAAGCTATGAGGTAGTTTACTAGAAAGAAGCATAGTCCTAGCCATATCTTCAAGAGTACTATTCTTTCTTTTAACTACTCCATTTTGTTGAGGAGTCCTAGGTGCAGAGAAATTATGATATATACCAAGCTCATCACAAAATTCAGCAAACTATCATTTTCAAATTCAGTTCCATGATCAGACCTAATTGATGCAAGTTGATTTCCTAGTTATTTTTGAGTTTTTCTAACAAAGGCAGTGAACATGTCAAATGCTTCATCCTTAGATGTTAAGAACAATACCCAAGTAAACCTAGAGTAATCATCAACAATTACCATCACATATTTCTTACCACCTCTGCTCAATGTTCTCATTGGACCACAAAGATCCATATGGACCAGTTCCATCGTCCTGGTCATGCTTACCATCTTCTTGCTTTTAAAAGAGGATCTTACCTGCTTCCCCTTGCACAAGCCTCACAAACTTTATCTTCCTTGAACTTGATGTTAGGTAATCCTATCACCAGGTCCTTGGAGACTAATTTGTTGAGTTGATTTAGACTTGCATGACCAAGTCTTTTGTGCCACAGGAGGGTATCATTGTCCAACACACTCAAGCAAGTGAGTTCTTTTTTCTGATAGAGTGGACAAATCTACAATGTAAATATTGTTAACTCTTTTTTCCTGCAAAACAGTCTTGTCAGTGGTAAGATTAATCACAAAACATTTTGTAGAGGTGAATGCTACCAAGTTACTCTGTCACACAATTGTGATACACTGATTAGGCTATATTTCAAGCCATCTATCAAGTAGACATTCTCAATGGAATGTGAGTCTGTATTACCTACCTTTCTAACCCCAATAATCTCACCTTTCTTCCCATTTCCAAAGGAGACATTACCTCCTTTTAAGTCTTCAAGTGAAAGAAACTGGTTCTTACTTCCAGTCATATGCTTTGAGCAGCCACTATCCATGTACCATATTTGGCTACTTCCCTTCACTTGGACCTGCAAAATGAAATCAGGGGTTAGTCTTAGGAACCCAAACTAGTTTGGGTCCCTTTCTATAGGCAAAGAGGTGAATAAAATTCCCTTTGGCCCATCCTGGCAGCCTGTTTTTCTCTTGAACAAAGGTTTTGTTCTTTTGACTGGCCTTTTCCTTTGCATTACATTCACTTTTGTAATGACCAGTCTTGCCACAATGTGTGCAGATTTTGTTTTCAGGAAGTGTGATGTACTTGCTTTTGGGATCCCACTTAGGTGCTGGGGTCCCATAGCCAAGTCCTCTCTTGTTGCTACTATGGTGCTCTTGTAGCCAAGATAGTGCATCAGAAGACTTATTCCATTTGCAAGTTCTATCTAGTTCATGCTTTACCTTCCCTGGGTCTTCTTTTAAGACTCTTATTTGTTCATCTTTCTTGTACAGCTTATCCTTCATTTTTCCTAGATTTTCTTCTAAGGTAATATGTGTGTGATCAGCCTTCTTCTTACCTGTTCCTAATTTCAGTTTTAAATTTTCATATCTAAGTTCTAAGATACTAGAGTCAAGTCCAAGAACCTGGTTCTTCAACTCAGTACTTTTACTATCACTCTCACTAGCCCTAGATTCTAGATTTTTGCACTTGGCTTTTAAGATCACACACTCCCTAGACAGTTGTTCCTTCTCATTGTTTATTACCTCAGACTCATCAATGAAGTCTAGCAATAATTTAGATAACCTTTCTTTAGACAAAAATTTAATCTTGTCTTTGAGATGAGTCACACTTACCTCTTGTTCATCATTTGATTCTCCAATGGCCAAAAGTGTTTGTTCATCTCCAACTTCATCTTCTGAATCCTCATCTGAGGTTTCTCCCCAAGCAGCAACGATAGCCTTTGTTGATCCTTCTTCCTGTTCATTCTTCTTGTTCCTCCTTTCACCCCTTTCCTTCTTCCATTCGATTTTCCACTGAGGACAATTCTTGATCATGTGGTCAGTCTTGCCACATTTGTAGCAGCCATCGTTGGTCTGTTTCTCAAGAGCCCTTGGTTTGTTGAAGGTTGCACCTCTTGAAAAAACCTTTCCTCTCATCGGGTACTTCTTGAAATCCCTTGTGATCATGGCCATTTCATCATCCTCTAGATCTGCACCTTCAGCTATTCTGAGAGTCAGGCTCCTTTCCTTCTTGGGTGCATCCATTTTCATGGTTTGCCTTCTTAGTTCATAGGCAGTGAGATTTCCAATTAGCTCATCCAACTTGAGAGTAGCAATGTTCTTTGATTCCTGAATAGCAGTGATTTTGCTTTCCCAAGTTACTGGTAAGACCCTTGTCAGGATTTTCTCAACCTTGTCTTCTTCAAGGATAATTCTTCCAAGAGACTTAAGTTCATTTGTTAGTGTTGTGAACCTTGTGTACATATCCTGGATAGTTTCTCCTTCCTTCATGGTGAAATTCTCATATTGAGAATATAACAGTGTTCCTCTTGATCTCTTTACTTGAGGAGTTCCTTCATGAGCCACTTGTAGAGTGTCCCATATCTCCTAAGCAGTGGTACAGCTTTAAATCCTGCTGTACTCGTCTGGACCTAGTCCACACACAAGCCATTTCTTGGCCTTGGCATTCTTTTCCCATTTCTTCAAATCTTCAACAGTGCAGTCAGCTCTTGTCTTTGGCACGTCCACTCCCTCAGCATTCTTCTTTGTAGTAGCCAGGGGACCATCAGTGACTGTGTCCCAGAGTTCATAGTCTTCTCATATGATGTGGTCTCTCATCCTGTTCTTCCACCAAGAATAGTACTGACCATTAAAGAGTGGGGGCCTAGCAGTGGATTACCCTTCCCAGTTTCCAGGTGGTGCACTCATCTTGATCTGTTCCTAAGGCGTTAACCTCTTCAAGGATAACCCGCTCTGATACCAATTGATGTTTTATACTTCAATATCACACAAGAGGGGGGGTGATTTGTGTGGTACCCAATTTTCGCTTAACTTGATTATAGAAGGACCTGGTTCTTCTATGTGTTCCAACTACTACTATTTGTGGAATGATAAGTAAAGAAAATAAAGAACACAGAGATTTTTACGTGGAAAACACCTGGCTCAAAAGGTGAAAAAACCACGACCTACTACTCAGTAGGATTTTCCCAAACTTCTACTAAAATCACTGAGCCAAAACTGTATTTACAAAAACTCTTTTGTAAACCTAGGATTAACTCTAATCCCGTTGTGGCACACAGAACTGCTGCGACAACTTTAAGTTAACTCTAATTTGAACACTCTAAGTACCTAATATAATTGCTTCTATAAAAGGTGAAATTTATAATGTAAAATCACCTACTATAATTGAACTAGAATAAAAGATAGACACTTGGAACTGGTTATTCTATCTGGTTCAAGTAGCTTCAGGATTGCACGTTTGAATCACACATAATTGCTTGCAAAATTGCCTCACTATTTTGCTCTCAATTCACGTTTAACTTCTGCTTATGTGCATTACCTGTAAAAGAGAACAACACCGATACATAAGGAGTTAGTCATAAGAGATTGACTAGGATACAGATGCTACTCTTTCATCGTGAAAGAGTTTTAGTTGATCTCATACTCTAACTCTTATCCTTTTCTTAAACCTTGTTCTCTTTGTATAAGGAGTCTTTCTCATTGACCAATATGCAACCTTTTCGATCATGATCAGGAGATATCACTTCTGATAAGTTAGGCTTATCTCCTTCACGTGCATCTCACATGTTTGGGTTGATCACTACTGTGCCTCACAAGATGGACCTGGTCCATGACTGAGTTCTTTTGTCAATCTTCAAAACTTCACTCTTACTTGGGCCAACAAATATTCAGCGAGATCTTGATTTATTTGTTTCCTTTAGTTAAGCCTTGATTGATCCCGTCAGTATCTTCATGATTGATTGCTTCTTCCTTTAATCGCGCCTCCTTTCCTTGATGACTTCTGATTGATAATCTTGACAGCTACCCAAGTGTTCCTATACAAAGAGCAAATATATTATTTTCATCATTAAAATTTGATCTAACATAAATTTTCCACCAAACCACAACAACACATACTTGAGGGACACCATAAACACGAACAACCAGTTCTTCCAACTCCCTCGCTTAACCATGCAAGGTCCTCACCATCCACACCACAAATCACCATTGATATACACATCTCAACGGTAGACACTGGACCTATCACTCCAATCTTGGTTGGAGATGGGCCTACAAGGTTATGCTCGCATCTTCACACTAGAACTCAACACCAAGAAGTGATCCTCCTAGTCCAAAACCCCACTCACCTAGTGGAGATAGTAACGGAGAGGATGAGATTTCGCATGGAAGCCTACGCTCAAACACAGTGGTACACCACCCAAACGTGGATCATCATCTATCAAGCTCACAAACACCACAATGAACTTACTCAATGTATCCTCCAACCCAACAGATGAACCCTACCATGAATCTCCTTTTTCTGTCCTCTACACCACCGGGGGAAAATATATGCCCCTTGGTTCCAACCCCATCAACTCATTCAATCCTTTATTCCTATATGCCACACCCAACAGCCCATACGATCCATTGAACCCACTAGACAGCCCACCACTAACACCCCCTCCATCTCCAAACGAACTAGACACTCAAACTAGGCAGAGCTAGCAGAGATTCTAGAAGAGATGAGGTAAACATAGATGGAATTTCTATGGTTAAACACCTTTATAACCTCAAAGAGCAGTACGAAAAGAAAATTCATACTCAAATCCACCCAAACTCGAAGCATGCAGCCTCAATTTACGAGTGACGACTAATCGTGAAGCCAGGAAATATGCCATGGTCATAATCCCGACACTTCGCCCGACTCCAACAATCATGGAACAGGAGCAGACGGCACCACTAGCTGCCCAACTCCCGATTCCAGACCCAACTGAGCCTTCTATCTCCCCTCGTTCAACTATGAATCTTTTAATATGTAATTGTAGGGGCTCTCACAATGTAAAGTTTAGGTGTCACTTAGGTCTTTTCTGGATAACCATAGGCCAATTCTAGTTGTGTTATTAGAAACCCACATGCAGGATCACACAATCCTCCGCGATGACTTCCAATTCACTAACATGTCCCATGTTACAGCAAATGGACTTATAGGACATTTGGTAGTTCTATATATGGAACAATACTTTAATCAATGTGGAGGAATTGCGATGTCTGAACAGGAAATACAGTGCCTTGTCAAGGTATGGCCAAACCCTTCTAAATGGTTGTTTTCTGCGATATATGCTAGTAATTATTTTAAATATCATAATATACTATGGGAAAACTTAATGCGCATTTATGACACTTTTAAGGGACCTTGGCTAGGCGGAGGTGATTTTAATGAATTACTTCGATCAAGTGAAAAATTTGGAGGTAGACCTCTAAGTAATAATCGAGCAGACACTTTTGCACGTTGCCTAAACTACTGTAACTTAATTGATTTAGGCTTTAGGGGTGGCCGCTTTACATGGACTAATAAACATCGGCATGGTCACACCATTTTAGAAAGGCTAGATCGTATGTTAGAAAAATATGAATGGACAAACAATTATCCAGTACAACACTTACCACGCACCTAGTCGGATCATTGTCCTCTTTTACTAACTCTAGAAACTAGACATCCTTTTACTCAAAACATCTTTAGGTTTGAAACAATTTGGACTTCGCACCCAGAATTCAAAGAATTGGTACATCAGGTTTGGGTAGAAAATACTAATCTTCTTAGCACCACTGAAAATTTCCAAAATATTATACTACACTAGAATAAACATATTTTTGGTAATATATTTGATAATAAGCGCAAAATATTAGCTAGACTTACGGGTATTCAATCCTCCATCCACTACCCCACTAGCTTATTCCTACAAAATCTATAACACCAACAAACTACAGATTATATTCATATACTTTGTTTAGAAGAAGACTTTCGGAGATTAAAATCGTGTATAACTTGACTCAATGAAGGTGATGCAAACACCAAATTATTTCATATGTTAACTCTCCAACAACGACGGAGAAATAGGATAACCGCTCTTAAAGATACAATTGGTAATTGGTGTTTTAACCCCTAGTGATATTCATAATACTATACAAGCCTGTTATCAACATTTGTTCGCTACAGAACACACTCATTCTATATACTTACACCAAGATTCTAACTCCCACATCCTAAGTAGTGATGATTTTCAATCCTTAGCGGAGCCCCTACACGACTCTGAAATATCTAAAGCCCTCTATACTTTTAAACCCCTTAAAGCACTGAGGCTGGATGATCTACACCCCTATTTCTACCAAACATATTGGAATGAGGTGGGCCGTACGTTTAAAAAAATTTCGTCATCAAGTTTTTCGGGACATGGTCATCCCTCCGGAAATTAACCCCACTTACCTTTGGAATACAAGTTATTAGTTAACCAACTAATAAATTAACATGGTCATCCCTTTGTGAAGATTATCGCTAATAGGATTAAGCCCATAATCTCTAAAATAATATGACCAACTCAAACTAGCTTCTAACAAGGTAAGCCAGCTTCGGACAATGCAATCATCGTTCAAGAAACTCTCACTTTCTTCCAAAAAAGAAAGGTAAAATTAGTAACATGCTTCTAAAATTGGACCTTGAAAAGGCTTTTGACCACCTCGAATGGTCCTTTATCAGGAAGACTTTACCATTTTTTAATTTCCCTACTCCTTTAATTAACCTAATAATGGTATTTATTACAATTACTTCAACCTCTATTTTAATCAATGGTACTCGCACATCCTATTTCTATCCATCAAGAGGCATTCGCCAGGGGATCTTTTGTTGCCCTTTCTATTTATAATGTATATGGAAATGCTTTCACGTTGCATATCTCTGTATGTGGATTACCTTAATTGACAACCAATAAGACTTTCCAAATCATGCTCTGCTCTATCACACCTCTTCTTTGTAGACGATCTTGTTTTATTAGCCAAAATTAGTACAAAAAGTTGTCATGCCATTATAGATATTCTAAATCACTTTATCAAGCACTCAGGGCAACAAATTAATTATCAAAAATCAAAGATTGTTTTCTCAAAAAATTGCTCCCAAGCAAATAAGAACTTGTTCTTAGCTCTTTCCAAATGTCAGAGGAACCACTTTTGGTAAATACCTAGGATTTACTATATTCACTTTCCGTCCCAAAAAAAGTGACTTCCAATTCCTTCTAGATAACTTTAAACATCGACTAGCGGGAAGGAAAACTAGTTTCATGACCATGGCGGGACGAACTACTCTCATCAAATTCCCCCTTAATGCTCTTCCGAACCATGTCATGCAATATACTCAATCCCACAATTCATAATTAATAAAATGGAACCGTACCAACAAAACTTTCTTTGGAGTTCCACTGCAACAAGGAAAAAGTTGCATATACTCAAATCGGGGGAAGGTTACTTCACCCAAAGAAATGGGAGGCTTAAATATTCAACAACTTCGGCCAAAAAATAATGCATTAATTGCAAGCCTATCTTGGTGGCTTTTCCAAACTCCACATACACTTTGGGCCGAGATGTTAATTATTAAGTACCTAACCATGTCCTCTACATCAAATCACTCTCAAATTTGGCGTAATATTCTTAAAGGCTGGCATCACTGTCAGCTTGGTCTGCAATGGAAGATCGGGTCGAGCACACATATTAGTTTCTGGAATGACCCATGGATTAAGGCATGCACACCCCTCCGTTCTCTTATTCAAGGGCCATTACCACAACACCATCAACAACTAAAAATATCATCCTTCCTAATTTCAGAGGGATGGGATTGGGCTAATATTCCGTTTGATTTACCTTCCGATATACAAAACGCCATTCAAACACCCTACATTTCTTCGTACAAAAGAGAAACAGATCACACATTTTGGGCTCTCACACCTAATGGACATTTTTCTGTCCATTCCATGTATAATGCATTAGCAAATAACAACACCCAAACACTTTCTACTCCTCAAAATTTTAAATGGATTTGGGCTTGCCAATCCATCCTAAGGTCAAAACTTTTATTTGGCTCCTCAACCATAACAAATTGCCCACGCATCTCTTTCTCCATTCTATTGGTATTATAACGGATGCAACCTGTCACTACTGTAAGGAGGCCAATGAGAACATTTTTCTAACTTGTGTCAATGCCCAAACTTATTGGTCCTTACTAGGGCTTCAGGGCCATATCAGTGGGCTCACACATATGGATCACCCACAACAATGGTTGCACCCTCTAATCCATTCAAAATCATCCCAGTTACCTCATAAGCTTAATCCCGAACCTTTCTACCATTAAGTCTATGGAACATTTGGCTAACACGTAATTGTAACCTTTACGAACAAACATTCTCTCAAGCAATAGAATTTTCCTATTTGGCTGCTTCACACCACGCAAAACCTACGAGAGTAAAAATTGCACTTAGATGGATACCTTAAAAGCCAAACTCTTACAAACTCAATACAGATGGAGCCAATTCTCACACATCTAATACAGATGGCATTGGTGGAGTCATTCGTAATCACCTCGCCGACCGGATCGTAAGTTTCACAGGCAAAACACCACATTCAACTTGTATTGCAATAGAACTACTGGCCCTGATCCAAGGCCTTAAACTAGCATTACAACTACGCCTAATACCACTTCAAGTGGAACTACATGCAAAGGAAGTAATCACCTTATTAGCTCGCGACAATATTATATACACTAATATGCTTCTTGATTGCAGGCACCTTCTCCAGCTACTACATAATCCAATCGTCCATCATGCGTACAGAGAACAAAATAGGGTAGCTGATAAACTAGCAAAAGCATGCAGCAGTTCGGAAAGTAACGTGACGGAGATAAACAAGGGTTAACTACTACAAGAGCAATCCCGTTCACAGCAAGACATGCAGTAGAAGGCCATGCTTCAATGCAAGTTTTTGGAAGCAGCCTGACAGATGATACTCTTGTTGGACCTGACTTTTGGCACAGTGGCATACCAAAGCCACATAGTAGAAACTCCTGGTGTTGTGAAGATAGTCTCATTAGGGACATCACAAATAACGTAGCTACTACTAGTACTTTTGTTTGTAGTATGGTGCAACCTGAGCACCACCATCTCCGTACGCAAACGATTTAATTAATGAAAACTTATCTTTCCAACAAAAAAAATCATATAGTGTACAAATATTCATGAATATTTGAATTTGGGCCTCCAACGAATTTACCAAAAGTGTTGATAGACTACCTCGATTCTTAGAAAATCCGTGTTTGTTGCAGGGAAAATTTTTTCTTATTGTGAACAGAAGCAACGTAGTTAATTATGTCATCTTTAATACAAGGCATGCATGCATGCTCTTTCTTCCTCCTCCCCCAATTAAAAAATATCCAAGTAGTTTAGATTCTACATTGACTTTAAAAACAAGGAGAATATATATTTTCAAAATACTAATTAATCAATTACACAATTCAATTCCGAAAATCTACTAACGTAATTTCGTTCGTATCCAAGTCCATTCTGTGAGAAGACAGAAGAGAATATAGAGAGAAACTCATCTTGGCCCATTGACAACCCCCTTTACATTTGGCTCGCGAATGAGAGCAGGCCGCGCATATACGTTAGGATCTTTACACAAATAGTCGGCCAAATTTAATGTTTACTTTTTCTAGTCAATATGTCTTCTTGAGCCGAGGGTCTTCCGGAAACAGCCTCTCTACTCCCTCGGGGTAGGTGTATTGGGAAAAATTGAGTTTATATATATTGAAGTATTGAAAGATGACATGTCATGACACGTAGACTGGTCAAAGAATGATGATCAGCAAAGAGGCACGAGTTGCAACAGACACGAGCAGAGACACGAGCAGAGACGCGAGCAGAGACGCGAGCAGAGATTCAAAAGACTCGGCGCTCGTACCTATTTAAGTTCAAAAGTTAAAGAGAATGAACCTGATAGCAAAAGAGAGTACGGATACAGTATTTAATAGGCATTAATTACTGGAAACGTTATAGAATCTGTATTGAATTACAATGATTATCATTTATAACGTAGCATTAAATGCCTTTAATTGTCTATAATGGCCTTATTATGACAAAGGCAAAACGTATATCTTAGAAATAGCTATAAAAAGGAGAAGACTAATCATTTGTAAGGACACGAAAAAGACTATTGAATATACTGATTTACTTTGCTTTCTATTCATCCTTTGTTTACATCCATTATTCTTATTTCTATTTGATTATCAGTAACCCGAGTTCTTCTAAAATAAGCTTTGACTGAAATTCTACTTTTTGGTTAAACAAATTGGTTCCGTTACCAGGAATCTGATAATCATTTTGCTTTCTTAAGTCAATCTCTCATCAAACAACCTACTATGTCGAATATCAACGACAATAGTCAACAAGGTCTTCAATAACAAGGAAATAATGCAGGTGACAGGTCTCCACCTCCTTCACCACAACGTCAATCACGAGAAGGAACTCCAGATGGCTCTGAGACAAACAATGGAGTTGCAAATAAAAACGAAGTCGAGGCGATTCAAAATGCTGGAGTTGTGAATGAACAAGCACTTGATGATGCCTTAAAAAATCTGATTGCTCAGCAAGTTAGTAATGCGCTCCGTGCTTTTACTAGTCAATTGCCACTTGCGCCACCAACACCAACTCCGAATCAGAATACATTGGAAAACCCATGTTCTGGGCTCGTGCATTCAGGCCCTGGTGGAACTCCAAGCGAGTCTCGTGATGGCGAACTAGGTAACATAGTTAATTCTGATTTACAAAATTTAGTTCTAACCCTGCAGAAGCAGCTCAAGGAACAAAGCGATCGCATAGAGCAAATACCTGGAGTACCACTTGTTATCAAAGGAATAGACATGGACAAATACTCACAACAACCATGGAAGCCAAGTGCCGCTCTGGTGCCTATTCCAAAGAAGTTTAATATGCCTGATATTCCAAAATATGATGGCACAACTGATCCACGAGATCACGTGACTGCATTCACAACTGGCGTGAAAGGCAACGACTTAACCAAACAAGAAATCGAATCAGTATTGGTCAAGAAATTTGGTGAAACACTCACCAAGGGAGCATTGATATGGTATTCTCTTTTACCCGAAAATTCCATAAATTCTTTTGCTGAGCTTGCAGATTCATTTATCAAAGCACATTCGGGAGCTCAAAAAATCGAAAAAAGAATGGAAGATATTTTCAAAATCAAGCAAGGGGACTCAGAGTTGCTTAGAGAGTTTGTGGATAGGTTCCAGCGTGAAAGAATGACGCTACCACGTGTACCAGACAATTGGGCAGCTATAGCCTTCACCAGTAATTTGAATGAAAAAAGCTCAGAAGCCACGAGGCGACTCAAGGAAAGTCTTCGTGAGTTCCCAGCAACGACTTGGAATGATGTTTGCAACAGGTATAGCACGAAGCTAAGGATAGAAGAAGATATTCTCTCACGGTCTCAAAAAGAGGAAAAGGTGAGTTCGAGACGTGCGGAAATCGAAAAAAGGTCCGGTAAAAATAGATACGAACCATATATGGGGCCAGCGGGAAATGATTTACGGTCAAAGCAGGACAATTCAAGGTATGATCATAGATCGAGGAATAGAGAGTCGGGTTCATCATCAAGGTTTGGGAACGATCGAAACACGCGAGAGACGCGGGATGAAGATAGAAACTTGAAGGCAAGATTTGGCAGCTATAATTTTAATGTGAGCACTTCCGAGCTTGTAGCCGTTTTAAGAAGCATGGGTGATAAGGTGCGGTGGCCAAAAGAAATGAGATCAAATCCTAATAGGCGCAATCCTGATCACTGGTGCGAATTTCACAACGATCGTGGTCATAAAACGGCAGATTGTAGATTGCTACAAGGTGTAGTTAATCATCTATTAAAGCAAGGGTATCTCACCGAATTATTCAGTGAGAAAGGTAAGCAAGCATACATGAAGAATAGGCAGGAGCCCCCTAAACCGCCTTCTCCCAAAAGGACCGTTAATGTCATAAGCGGAGGTGAAGAAATTAATGGTGTGATGTACACAACAGCCAATAAAGTTTCAAAAGTCACGATTACCCACGGGAAGAGGGTTAGGCATGTTTTGGAGGAAGAAAGTATTACATTTGATGATGCAGACGCGGACGGCGTGATAACCCCCCACAACGATGCACTGGTAACTTCTCTACTTGTACATGAAACTAATGTAAAACGAGTTTTGATTGATCCAGGTAGTTCCGTGAACATTATTTTGCTAAGAGTACTAAATGAGATACAAGCAGAAAATAGACTGGTAACTAAGGCACATACCCTGTCCGGCTTCGATAATTCGAGCGTCATGACAAAAGGAGAGGTAACACTTACGACATTCGCAGAAGGAGTGATAAAAGAAAAGAAGTTTCAAGTGGTAGAGATGGAAATGGCTTACAATATAATTCTCGGAAGACCATGGATACACGAGATGGATGTTGTTCCATCTACCTTACATCAAGTTATGAAATTCCCATCACCATGGGGAATACGTCAAATTCATGGGGATCAACAAACTTCCAAAAGCATAAATTTTGTAGCAGATTCAAGTACGAACAACGAAGAAAAGTATCAATTACAGAATCCAGTTGAGGATACCACAACACAAACCTCAACTGAACAAGGGCGAACAGATGTGGACTCACGGCCCGATTCATTCAAGAACCAGAGGAAAATGAAAATATCAAAACAACGATTGATGAACTGGAGGCTGTGGAGTTATTTACACAATGGCCAGAAAGGAAAATCTACATTGGTGCTAACCTGAGCCACGACATGAAAGGTAAGTTGATTGAATTTTTAAAAACTAACGTGGATTGTTTTGCCTGGTCCCATTCTAATATGACAGGAATTCCACCGGGAGTAATGACTCACAAGTTAAATGAAGACCCATCGTATCCACCCATCAAACAAAAGAAGAGAAAGCAGGGGACTTTCAAGAATCAGGTAATTCAAGATGAGGTTCAAAAACTATTAAAAATTGGGTCTATCCGCGAGGTAAAGTATCCTAATTGGTTAGCTAATACTGTTGTACTACCGAAAAAGAATGGCAAATGGCGAGTTTGTGTAGATTACACAAACCTTAACAAAGCTTGTCCTAAAGATTCTTTTCCATTACCACATATCGATCAATTAATTGATGCCACTGCAGGACGTGAATTGTTAAGCTTTTTAGATGCATATTCAGGGTATAACCAGATCAAAATGGATCCCTTAGATGAAGAAAAAACTTCATTTATAACAGATAGGGGGACTTACTGTTATAAAGTAATGNTTGAGGGAACCGCAGAAGCGGACTTCGCGTCGCATAAGCGAAGTTCGGGTTTCTAAGTGAAGATCGCAAAAGCGGAAATGTGACCGCAGATGCGGTCCCGCATAAGCGAAAGCGGGACCGCAGAAGCGAAAACTGGACTGGGCGACATAAGGGTTTTAAAATAATATTTCATCCGCGACCCTTTCATATTTTCCTCCATTGTTGATGTTCTTAAGAGCTTTGAACAAGGAAATTCGAGGGTTTTGACTGAGAATCACTTGGAGGTAAGTTCCTTGGCCTAAATATTCGAATTTATGGTAAAAAATTACATGTAAATTGTAGAAAATTCATCAAAAACGGGTCAAGCTAGGGCTTGGAAAGCTGTGATGTAAAAATAGAATTTGGAGGGTCAAACGAGCTCCGATTTTGGTAAACTTTATATGCACGGACTCGTGGTGAGACGAGGAATCTGCTGGTGTGATTTTCGAAATTTTTCGAGAAGTGGGCCCGGGGCTCGGTTTTACCAACTTCGTGAATTTTAGTACTTTTTGAGTATTTTTGATTGGATTATGTTTCTTTAACCCATATTTATGTATTCGTTGTGATTTTGACTAGATTCGACGCGCGAGGAGGTCGATACGAAGGGAAAAGGCATTGCGGACCATTCTACGGCCGGATAGAGGTGAGTAGTTGGTGTATATGATGGCCTGAGGGTTTGAAACCCCGGCTTATCACATTGTGACGCTATTGTAGGGCGTGACTCGCACCCCATGGCAGGTGCGGGATTGGTTATGACTGGGGATTGAGACTTAATCCATCCCGAACAAGAATATTTCTATATTGCGACTGATACGCACCTTGTATTTAATATATCTGGGCTTATTGCCGTGTTTAGGGCCTTGTGCCGATCTGTAGCATCCTTAGAGGATGAATGTCATTGTGATAGCATGCTTTGTATAATCATTGATCTCAGTCATGTGTTTAATCACTGTTATGAAACGCTAAGTCACTTTTCCTGAAGTTAAATATCTAAAGTATATTCTTCTTAATAAATTAGAAATTGGGAAATTAATTGAATCTGTTACGTGACTCATATGCATATTGTGGACTGAGTATGGATCGGGCTGCACGCCGCAGCGAATCGTATGATTATATTGCGCTTGGGCTGAAGGAGCCCCTCTGGAGTCTGTACACACCCCCAGTGAGCGCCGTCGACGTTAAATGGATCGGGCTACGCGCCGTAGCGGTCATGTGCATTGCATTGCATCTTTACATTATACTTGACTGATATATTTTGAGTTGTTTTGCTGTTAGTTCGTAGTTAGGTGTTGGACTGTTAGTTTTAGCTTTACTTTGTGGCATTTTGTGGATTTCTTATCTTCAGACATTTTATATGCTTATTACTCACTGAGTCGGTAGTACTCACCCCTACTCCCTACACCTTGTGTGAAGATTCAGGTACACCGGAGGCTTAGCTGAGCAGTCTTTGTTTCCCAGAGCTTATCAGAGTTGTTGAGGTAGCTGCTTGACGTTCGCAGGACCTGACTACTCTTCCTATTTCAGTTTTATTTATATATACATTTCCAGACTTGAGTATTTTCTTTCAGATATTGTTATTCATATTGTTTTAGAGGCTCTAGACTCGTGACCCCAGGTCTTTGGGAGCGTTTTATCAGACTTCGTATTTTTCTCAGTAATATTCTATTATAAATATTGGATTATTATTCTAAAACTATTATAATCTCTTTAGATTGTCGGTTTGAGGTTTACGGTTAATTTGGGAACGATTGTGGTCTGGCTTGCCTAGCAATATTGTTGGGCGCCATCACGACCGGGTTTGGGGTCGTGACATCTCGCTAGGTACCTCTTTAGTAACATTCACCTCAATTAGGATCCTAGCATATGATACTCTGGTTTGATTTATTGTACATTGATATGCAAATAAAGACTTTCCAATCGCACTAGCCATTTTACTGAGAGATTTATATCCTCAGCAGTTCATTAGCAATTTGGGGAAAGTGACCCACAAAGAAATTTCTATTAATAATTCATTTGATAGATCGAAATCTGGTGCCCATTGCTTCAAGAACATAGGTCTACTATTGATGCTATATGGACCTCCATACAGAACTTCCTGAAGAACTCCTACACTTTGGAACTTCACAATGTAATAACCTTCTTCATGGAGGTACAGAGTTGATTAAGTCACATTGCACCATGTGCGAGCTACAAATTGTGTTATGTAGTTATAACCAGGTTTCTCACCAATAATGTATACTATCGGGGCACTCTTCCATTTTATGGTTTCTCTCTTGACCTCCTCCTTATCTAATTTCACCACTACTTTGTCATTGACAATGTCTGGTGTAATATAGGTTAGCATCATGCCATTCTCAACTGCTCTAGTGCCTGCAAACAGATTAACCCATGATCTATTAGGTCCTCTGATTCTGTTGCCTTAGCCTCCTATTTACCCTGGTCCCACCACCTGTTTGTTTTTATTACTAGACGAACCAGGCTGGTCAATCGCTTGATTTCCTTCTGTAGTTTCCTTCTTTCCATCCCCAAAAGATGCTTGTTGTATGTCCCTATGAAATAGTTGAGATCTGTTTTGGTTGCCACTTGATGCTTCTCCCAGATTGACTTGGGTTTGAGCCCCAGGTAACGATTTCAGTGATACTGACTAGGGGGTTCCTCAAATGACATCCCACTTAGATTTAATCGCTTTGCTGTTGCATTTGGTACTTGTGGTGTATTTACAATCAGAAATTGGTTTCTCGGCAGTGTCGCAATCTTTTGTGTACTTGCCCTTTCTAGTGTTTCAGCTAAAACCTTTGCACTTACAGAACTTTCAATAGTGACGAGTTGTTGCTTTGGTCGTCCTCTTCCCCATGGCTATTTTCGGTGGGCGTACGTAGCATAACGTGCGCCGAGAGCCTAGAGAGAGAAAGGTCGTTCACTTTTTCAAAGCTTCACCATCAATTTTGATACGGAAGAGCCTGTTATATTTGCGTACAAGCTAAATTTTCTTGAAAAATAAAAATCCTAGTGTATGTCTTCATTAACCTTGATCGGAAGATTTGAGTTATCTTCGTTGATAGAAACTTTTTGAATAGATTTCTTTTGTTAGAGCATCTTAAAATCTATTTGGGATTAAAGGACGATGCAATGTTTACCCATATGGACCAAAAACATGCACGGCACTGGTTGTGGAGTCAACATTGGGTCCAGTGAAAATTCGATATATGAACTACTCCCACGCCTTCCGTTCCAGTTTATATAAACCTATTTTCTTTTTGGTCTGTTTCAAAAAGAATGATCCCTTTCTAAATTTGGTAACAATTTAGCTTAAACTTACAATTCTATCCAATGAGAAACTTTTATAACCACACTATTGTATTGGGAAAATTGAGTTTATGTATATTGAAGTGATTGAAAGATGACATGTCGTGACACGTAGACTGGTCAAAGAATGATGATCAGCAAAGAGGCACGAATTGCAACAGACACGAGCAGAGACGCGAGCAGAGACACGAGCAGAGATTCAAAAGACTCGGCGCTCGTACCAATTTAAGTTCAAAAGTTAAAGAGAATGAACCTGATAGCAAAAAAGAGTACGGATACAGTATTTAATAGGTATTAATTACTGGAAACGTTATAGAATCTGTATTGAATTGCAGTGATTATCATTTATAACGTAGCATTAAATACCTTTAATTGTCTATAATAGCCTTATTATGACAAAGGCAAAACGTATATCTTAGAAATAGCTATAAAAAGGAGAAGACTGATCATTTGTAAGGACACAAAAAAAGACTATTGAATATACTGATTTACTTCACTTTCTATTCATCCTTTGTTCACATCCATTATTCTTATTTCTATTTGATTATCAGTAACCCGAGTTCTTTTAAAATAAGCTTTGACTGAATTTCTACTTTTTGGTTAAACAAATTGGTTCCGTTACCGGGAATCTGATAATCGTTTTGCTTTCTTAAGTCAATCCTCTCATCAAACAACCTACTATGTCGAATATCAACGACAATAGTCAACAAGGTCTTCAACAACAAGGAAATAATGCAGGTGACAGGTCTCCACCTCCTTCACCACATGATTCACAACGTCAATCACGAGAAGGAACTCCAGATGGCTCTGAGAAAAACAATGGAGTTGCAAATCGAAACGGAGTCGAGGTGATTCAAAATGCTGGAGTTGTGAATGAACAAGCACTTGATGATGCCTTAAAAAATCTGATTGCTCAGCAAGTCAGTAATGCGCTCCGTGCTTTTACTAGTCAATTGCCACTTGCGCCACCAACACCAACTCCGAATCAGAATACATTGGAAAACCCACGTTTTGGGCTCGTGCATTCAGGCACCGGTGGAACTCCAAGCGAGTCTCGTGATTGCGAACCAGGTAACATAGTTAATTCTGATTTACAAAATTTAGTTCTAACCCTGCAGAAGCAGCTCAAGGAACAAAGCGATCGCATAGAGCAAATACCTGGAGTACCACCTGTTATCAAAGGAATAGACATGGACAAATACTCGCAACAACCATGGAAGCCAAATGCCGCTCCGGTGCCTATTCCAAAGAAGTTTAAAATGCCTGATATTCCAAAATATGATGGCACAACTGATCCACGTGATCACGTGACTGCATTCACAACTGGCGTGAAAGGCAACAACTTAACCAAACAAGAAATCGAATCAGTATTGGTCAAGAAATTTGGTGAAACACTCACCAAGGGAGCATTGACATGGTATTCTCTTTTACCCAAAAATTCCATAAATTCTTTTGCTGAGCTTGCAGATTCATTTATCAAAGCACATTCAGGAGCTCAAAAAGTCGAGAAAAAAATGGAAGATATTTTCAAAATCAAGCAAGGGGACTTAGAGTTGCTTAGAGAGTTCGTGGATAGGTTCCAGCGTGAAAGAATGACGCTACCACGTGTACCAGACAATTGGGCAGCTATAGCCTTCACCAGTAATTTGAATGAAAAAAGCTCAGACGACTCAAGGAAAGTCTTCGTGAGTTCCCAGCAACGACTTGGAATGACGTTTACAACAGGTATAGCACGAAGCTAAGGATAGAAAAAGATATTATCTCACGGTCACAAAAAGAGGAAAAGGTGAGTTCGAGATGTACGGAAACCGAAAATGGTCCGATAAAAACAGATACGAACCATATATGGGGCCAGCGGGAAAAGATTCACGGTCAAAGTAGGACAATTCAAGGTATGATCATAGATCGAGGAATAGAGAGTCGGGTTCATCATCAAGGTTTGGGAACGATCGAAACACGCGAGAGACGCGGGATGATGATACAAACTTAAAGGCAAGATTTGGCAGCTATAGTTTTAATGTGAGCACTTCCGAGCTTGTAGCCGTTTTAAGAAGCATGGGTGATAAGGTGCGGTGGCCAAAAGAAATGAGATCAAATCCTAACATGCGCAATCCTGATCACTGGTGCGAATTTCACAACGATCATGGTCATAAAACGGCAGATTGTAGATTGCTACAAGGTGAAGTTGATCATCTATTAAAGCAAGGGTATCTCACCGTTAATGTCATAAGCGGAGGTGAAGAAATTAATGGTGTGACGTACACAGCAGCCAATAAAGTTTCAAAAGTCACGATTACCTACGGGAAGCGGGTTCGACATGTTTTGGAGGAAGAAAGTATTACATTTGATGATGCAGACGCGGACGGCGTGATAACTCCCCACAATGATGCACTGGTAATTTCTCTACTTGTACATGATACTAATGTAAAACGAGTTTTGATTGATCCAGGTAGTTCCGTGAACATTATTTTGCTAAGAGTACTAAATGAGATGCAAGCAGAAGATAGACTGGTACCTAAGGCACATACCCTGTCCGGCTTGGATAATTCGAGCGTTGTGACAAAAGGAGAGGTAACACTTACGACATTCGTAGAAGGAGTGGTAAAAGAGACGAAGTTTCAGGTGGTAGAGATGGAAATGGCTTACAATATAATTCTCGTAAGACCATGGATACACGAGATGGATGTTGTTCCATCTACCTTACAAGTTATGAAATTCCCATCACCGTGGGGAATACGTCAAATTCGTGGGGATCAACAAACTTCCAAAAGCATGAATTCTGTAGCAGATTCAAGTACGAACAACGAAGAAAAGTAGCAATTACAGAATCCAGTTGAGGATACCACAACACAAACCTCAACTGAACAAGGGCGAACAGATGTGGACTCACGGCCCGATTCATTCAAGAACCAGAGGAAAATGAAAATATCAAAACAACGATTGATGAACTGGAGGCTGTGGAGTTATTTACACAATGGCCAGAAAGGAAAATCTACGTTGGTTCTAACCTGAGCCACGACATGAAAGGTAAGTTGATTGAATTTTTAAAAACTAACATGGATTGTTTTGCCTGGTCCCATTCTGATATGACAGGAATTCCACCGGGAGTAATGACTCACAAGTTAAATGAAGACCCATCATATCCACCCATCAAACAAAAGAAGAGAAAGCAGGGGACTTTCAAGAATCAGGTAATTCAAGATGAGGTTCAAAAACTATTAAAAATTGGGTCTATCCGCAAGGTAAAGTATCCTAATTGGTTAGCTAATACTGTTGTAGTGCCGAAAAAGAATGGCAAATGGCGAGTTTGTGTAGATTACACAGACCTTAACAAAGCTTGTCCTAAAGATTCTTTTCCATTACCACATATCGATCAATTAATTGATGCCACTGCAGGACATGAATTGTTAAGCTTTTTAGATGCATATTCAGGGTATAACTAGATCAAAATGGATCCCTTAGATGAAGAAAAAACTTCATTTATAATAGATAGGGGGACTTACTGTTATAAAGTAATGCCCTTTGGTCTCAAAAACGCTGGTGCCACATACCAGAGATTGGTGACCAAAATGTTTCAAGAACATTTGGGGAAAACTATGGAAGTCTATATAGATAATATGCTTGTCATATCTCAACAATCAAGAGATCATATATCCCATTTAACTGATACATTTTAGATTTTACGAAAATTCAATATGTAACTAAATCCCGAGAAATGTGCATTTGGTGTTTCATCAGGTAAGTTTTGTGGGTTTTCTTGTTTCCAACCGTGGTATTGAAGTAAATCCCGTGCAGATTAAAGTCATCGAAGAAATTCCAGACATGCTTACGAATAAGAAAGAGGTGCAAAGACTAACGGGGAGAATTGCAGCTTTAGAAAGATTTATTTCCAAATCGTCAGAAAAATGTTTTAAATTCTTTTCAGCTCTTAAAAAGCAAGATCAGTTCGAATGGACTAAAGATTGTCAACAAGCACTCAAAAACTTGAAGACATACCTTTCAAATCCGTCGTTGCTCGCAAAACCAAAGGTTGGGGAAAGATTGCTCATCTATCTGGCTGTATCAGAAGTAGCGGTGAGTGATGTTTTAGTTCGTGAAGACCAAGGTAAGAAATCTCCAATTTATTATGTTAGCAAATCATTATTAGATGTGGAGACGCGGTATCCTCAATTAGAAAAGCTTGCACTTGCACTAATTATGGCATCTAGAAAATTAAGGCCTTATTTTCAATATCACCCTATCTCTGTAGTAACTGCTTATCCATTGCGCAATATATTACACAAGCATGAGTTATCAAGTAGGCTAGCCAAATGGGCTATAGAATTAAGTGAATATGACATCACATACCAGCCCAGAACCGCAATAAAATCACAAGTGTTAGCTGATTTTTTAGACGATTTTAGTCAAGGGATGTGACTAGAAGCGGAAAAAGAACTACAAGTGTTCAATGGATCTAATTTAGGAACCTGGATTTTATTTACTGACGGCTCATCAAATGTGAAAGGAGCAGGTTTAGGAATTATTTTGGTACCACCTACGGGCGAAATCATTCGACAAGCCATAAAATGTCATCCTGTAACTAACAGACGCAGAGTATGAAGCCGTGATTGCAGGTTTAGAACTGGCAAGTGAACTTGGCGTAGAACAAATTATAATCAAAAGCGATTCGCAACTCGTAGTTAACCAGATGTTGGGGACTTATACAGCCAGGGAAGTAAGGATGCAGCAGTACCTGGAAAAGGCACGAGATCTGGTTAGGCAATTCCCAAGCTGGAAGGTTTTGCAGGTCCCACGGGAGGAGAATGTTGAGGCAGATGCCTTAGCCAATCTTGTATCTGCAGCAGAAGTAACAAATGAGGAAAACGCTTCTGTCATACATTTATTTCATTCGGTACTCGATCAGGACAAAAATGAGGTAAATTTCAATAACCTAACTTGGGACTGGAGAAACGAGATTGTTGCTTTTTTGCAGTATGGAACCGTACCTGAAGACAGGAAAAAAGCTCACGCGCTTCGTAAAAAGGCTGCTCGGTACTGTTTAAAGCAAGGCAATCTTTATCGAAAAATGTTCGGCGGTCCATTAGCGAGATGTCTCGGGCCTTCTCAAACGGAATATGTAATGAGAGAGATACACGAGGGGCATTGTGGAAATCACGCAGGAGGAAGGTCACTGGTAAGAACCATGATTAGAGCAGGCTATTATTGGCCTAAAATGGATGAAGAAGCGGAGAATTTCGTGGCTAAATATGATAAATGCCAAAGATACGGTAATAACATGCATAGACCTGCGGAGTTGCTACATCCGGTCATCGCACCATGGCCTTTTATGAAATGGGGGATGGACATCGTAGGTCCACTACCACAAGCAAAAGGTAAGGTAAAATTCCTACTTGTACTCACTGATTACTTTACTAAATGGGTAGAAGCAGGAGCATTTAAACAGGTATGGGAGAAAGAAGTCAGAGATTTCATTTGGCGAAATATCATATGTCGATTTGGACACCAAAAGAAATCGTGTGTGATAATGGCCCACAATTTATAGGCACACAAATTACAGAATTTTTTCAAAGTTAGAGATCAAAAGGGTTACCTCAACACCTTATCATCCGGTGGGTAATGGACAAGCTGAGTCAACAAATAAAGTTATTATCAACAATCTAAAGAAATGATTGGAAGAATACAAAGGCAATTGACCAGAATTGCTACCTGGTGTTTTATGGGCATATCACACCACAACAAAAACAAGCACGGGTGAAACACCATTTTCACTAGTATACGGGGCTGAAGCATTGATCCCAGTGGAGATAGGAGAACCTAGCACGAGATATACAGAAACAAATGAGGAATCCAATGAAGAGGAAATGCGGTTAAATCTTGATTTACTTGAAGGAAAAAGAGAAGCTGCATTAATAAGGATGACAACACAAAAATAAGTTATGGAACGATACTACAATCGAAAAGCACGTCTTAGATACTTTAAGATTGGGGACTTCGTACTCAAGAAAGTTTTTCAATCCACGAAGACGGCTAACACGGGAAAATTAGGCCCAACTTGGGAAGGACCTTATAAGATTCATGGAATTGCGGGAAAAGGAGCATACGAGCTGGAAACAATGGATGGTAAGATATTACCTTCACATTGGAATGCTGTTCACCTGAAGAGATATTATTTCTAAGGAGTACCCACGGGCAGGTATCCTCATTTTAAAATTTTGTTTTTGAATTGCTAAATTTTTACTAACGATTTTAGATGATAGGCAAAAAGCTAACCCGTACTAAATGATGAATCACGACCTGCAAGGCACGTGGAATAGATTAAAATTCCTGGTCTAGGGTTACAACTATTCTGATAGAAATTAAAACGCATTAAGCAGTCTTCATCTATAATCATACCTCTGAGTCCCGTATGTTTTCTTCCTTTACAGGAAAAGGACAAAATAAGAGGAGTAATCAAGTGCTCAAGGTTTCATACTTCAAAGCTCAAACACTTGGGGGACTATATAATACACATAGACATATGCATAAAGAAGGCAATGAAGATTGAGAAACGATCAAAGTTCAAGCCTGAGAAGTTTACTCATTAAATGAGTCAAGTGCAGAGCAAAGCTACGAGCTAGAAAGCCAAAGAAAAAACCTCATCATAGTTAGGCTCAAGGCAGTATACATGTACTGAAATGGGCTATAAGTAAAAACCTTGTATTTAATATACATGTACTGAAACGGGTTATTACATAAAAACCTTGTGTTTTATTTTCTTTTGAAAATCTGTTGTAAGGAAAACAGTTACGAAAAAGTTATAAAAGTTACTCAAATACATGTAAGATGTTATTTAAAGCTTGACAGAGTTCAAATAAAAACTTATCAAAGTTATTTCAGGAAACATATGTATTCCTATTTCTTTTGTCGTACAGTACACCATTATGAAGTTGAGACGTCTTCTTCATTAAGTGTCGAGTATAAAAGGGCCCTTAAATATAAAGGCAGGAATAAGCAAAACAGAATTTCAAGCAAAAAAACTTCTTAATATTTAAAAAAAGTATAGACTAAGTATAAACTTAGTCATAAACTAAAAGTTGTTTATACAAAACGCCCGAAAAAGGTCTGGGGACTTAATGTTTTCAAAAAACCCTCAAAAAGGACCAAGGGTTACAACCACAAACCATCCAAAAAGAAAAAAAAAGAGGAAGTCACATATTATGAACTTGTCACTAAGGAGTTGAAGAAGGAACTGAAGCAGGATCGTCAGCAGCAGCAGGCTCAACTTGACTTGAAGGAATTGGAGCACTCACCGTACCTGTATCATCTTCTATATTCTCAGAAGTTTCAGCCACGGGAGAAGAAAAGTCTTGGCTTCGCTGAGTTTTTTCGATGGTTTCTTTATTTTAGCCAACTCAGCCTCCAAGTTAAAATTCTCTTGGCTAACTTCTACAAGGGTATCATGGCGAGATTTAAAAATGCCCAACTCACTTCAATTGCGGNGTGCGAATTTCACAACGATCATGGTCATAAAACGGCAGATTGTAGATTGCTACAAGGTGAAGTTGATCATCTATTGAAGCAAGGGTATCTCACCGAATTATTCAGTGAGAAAGGTAAGCAAGCATACATGAAGAATAGGCAGGAGCCCCCTAAACCGCCTTCTCCCAAAAGGACTGTTAATGTCATAAGCGGAGGTGAAGAAATTAATGGTGTGACGTACACAGCAGACAATAAAGTTTCAAAAGTCACGATTACCCACGGGAAGCGGGTTCGACATGTTGTGGAGGAAGAAAGTATTACATTTGATGATGCAGATGCGGATGGCGTGCTAACTCCACATAACGATGCACTGGTAATATCTCTACTTGTACATGATACTAATGTGAAACGAGTTTTGGTTGATCCAGGTAGTTCCGTAACATTATCGTGCTAAGAGTACTACATGAGATGCAAGCTGAAGATAAACTAGTACCAAAGGCGCATACTTTGTCTGGATTCGACAATTCAAGCGTTGTGACAAAAGGGGAGGTAACGCTTACTACATTCGTAGAAGGGGTTGTGAAGGATGCGAAATTTCAGGTGGTAGAGTTGTAAATGGCTTACAATATGATTCTCGGGAGACCATGGATCCACGAGATGGATGCTGTTCCGTCTACCTTACATCAAGTTATTAAATTTCCATCACCACGGGGAATATGTCAAATCCGTGGGGATCAACAAACATCTAGGTGCATCAACTCTGTAGCAGATTCAAATACGAGAAAGGAAGAAAAATAGCAATTACAGAATCCAGTTGAGGATACCACAACACAAACCTCAACTGAACAAGGGCGAACAGATGTGGACTCACGGCCCAATTCCATTCAAGAACCAGAGGAAAATGAAAATATCAAAACAACGATTGAGGAACTAGAGGCTGTGGAGTTATTTACACAATGGCCAAAAAGGAAATCTACGTTGGTGCTAACCTGAGCCACGACATGAAAGGTAAGTTGATTAAATTTTTAAAAACTAACGTGGATTGTTTTGCCTGGTCCCATTATGATATGACAGGAATTCCACCGGGAGTACTGACTCACAAGTTAAATGAAGACCCATCGTATCCACCCATCAAACAAAAGAAGAGAAAGCAGGGGACTTTCAAGAATCAGGTAATTCAAGATGAGGTTCAAAAACTATTAAAAATTGGGTCTATCCGCGAGGTAAATTATCCTAATTGGTTAGCTAATACTGGTGTAGTGCCGAAAAAGAATGGCAAATGGTGAGTTTGTGTAGATTACACAGACCTTAACAAAGCTTGTCCTAAAGATTCTTTCCATTACCACATATCGATCAATTAGTTGATGCCACTACATGCCATGAATTGTTAAGCTTTTTAGATGCATATTCAGGGTATAACCAGATCAAAATGGATCCCTTAGATGAAGAAAAAACTTCATTTATAACAGACAGGGGGACTTACTGTTATAAAGTAATGCCCTTTGGTCTCAAAAACGCTGGTGCCACATACCAGAGATTGGTGACCAAAATGTTTCAAGAACATTTGGGAAAAACTATAGAAGTCTATATAGATGATATGCTTGTCAAATCTCAACAATCAAGAGATCATATATCCCATTTAACTGATACATTTCAGATTTTACGAAAATTCAATATGAAACTAAATCCCGAGAAATGTGCATTTGGTGTTTCATCAGGTAAGTTTTTGGGTTTTCTTATTTCTAACCGTGGTATTGAAGTAAATCCCGCGCAGATTAAAGCCATCGAAGAAATTCCTGACTTTCTTATGAATAAGAAAGAGGTGCAAAGACTAACGGGGAGAATTGCAGCTTTGGAAAGATTTATTTCCAAATCGTCAGAAAAATGTTTTATATTCTTTTCAGCTCTTAAAAAGCAAGATCAGTTCGAATGGACTGAGGATTGTCAACAAGCACTTAAAAACTTGAAGACATACCTTTCAAATTCGCCGTTGCCCGCAAAACCAAAGGTTGGGGAAAGATTGCTCATCTATCTGGCTGTATCAGAAGTAGCGGTGAGTGCTGTTTTAGTTCGTGAAGACCAAGGTAAGCAATCTCCAATTTATTATGTTAGCAAATCATTATTAGACGCGGTATCCTCAAATAGAAAAGCATGCACTTGCACTAATCATGGCATCTAGAAAATTGAGGCCTTATTTTCAATGTCACCCTATCTCTGTAGTAACTGCTTATCCATTGCGCAATATATTACACAAGCATGAGTTATCAGATAGGTTAGCCAAATGGGCTATAGAATTAAGTGAATATGACATCACATACCAGCCCAGAACCGCAATAAAATCACAAGTGTTAGCTGATTTTTTAGCTGATTTTAGCCATGGGGTACAATTAGAAGCTGAAAAGGAACTAAAAGTGTTTAACGGGTCTAATCTGGGAATTTGGACCTTATTTACTGACGGCTCATCAAATGTGAAAGGAGCAGGTTTAGGAATTATTTTGGTACCACCTACGGGTGAAATCATTCGACAAGCCATAAAATGTCATCCTGTAACTAACAGACGCAGAGTATGAAGCCGTGATTGCAGGTTTAGAACTGGCAAGTGAACTTGGCGTAGAACAAATTATAATCAAAAGCGATTCGCAACTCGTAGTTAACCAGATGTTGGGGACTTATACAGCCAGGGAAGTAAGGATGCAGCAGTACCTGGAAAAGGCACGAGATCTGGTTAGGCAATTCCCAAGCTGGAAGGTTTTGCAGGTCCCACGGGAGGAGAATGTTGAGGCAGATGCCTTAGCCAATCTTGTATCTGCAGCAGAAGTAACAAATGAGGAAAACGCTTCTGTCATACATTTATTTCATTCGGTACTCGATCAGGACAAAAATGAGGTAAATTTCAATAACCTAACTTGGGACTGGAGAAACGAGATTGTTGCTTTTTTGCAGTATGGAACCGTACCTGAAGACAGGAAAAAAGCTCACGCGCTTCATAAAAAGGCTGCTCGGTACTGTTTAAAGCAAGGCAATCTTTATCGAAAAATGTTCGGTGGTCCATTAGCAAGATATCTCGGGCCTTCTCAAACGGAATATGTAATGAGAGAGATACACGAGGGGCATTGTGGAAATCACGCAGGAGGAAGGTCACTGGTAAGAACCATGATTAGAGCAGGCTATTATTGGCCTAAAATGGAAGAAGAAGCGGAGAATTTCGTGGCTAAATGTGATAAGTGTCAAAGATATGGTAACAATATGCATAGACCTGCGGAGTTGCTACATCCGGTCATCGCACCATGGCCTTTTATGAAATGGGGGATGGACATTGTAGGTCCACACCACAAGAAAAAGGTAAGGTAAAATTCCTACTTGTACTCACTGACTACTTTACTAAATGGGCAGAGGCAGGAGCATTTAAACAGGTACGGGAGAAAGAAGTCAGAGATTTCATTTGGTGAAATATCATATGTCGATTTGGTGTACCAAAAGAAATCGTGTGTGATAATGGCCCACAATTTATAGGCGCACAAATCACATAATTTTTTCAAAGTTGGCAGATCAAAAGGATTACCTCAACACCTTACCATCCAGTGGGTAATGGACAAGATGAATCAACAGATAAAGTTATTATCAACAATTTAAAGAAACGATTGGAAGAATCTAAAGGCAATTGGCCAGAATTGCTACCTGGTGTTTTATGGGCATATCGCACCACAACAAAAACAAGCACGGGTGAAACACCATTTTCACTAGTATACGGGGCTGAAGCATTGATCCCAGTGGAGATAGGAGAACCTAGCACGAGATATACACAAGCAACTGAGGAATCCAATGAAGAGGAAATGCGACTAAATCTTGATCTACTTGAAGGAAAAAGAGAAGCTGCATTAATAAGGATGGCAGCGCAAAAACAAGTTATGGAACGATACTACAATCGAAAAGCACGTCTTAGATACTTTAAGATTGGGGACTTCGTACTCAAGAAAGTTTTTCAATCCACGAAGACGGCTAATACGGGAAAATTAGGTCCAACCTGGGAAGGACCTTACAAGATCATGGAATTGCGGGAAAAGGAGCATACGAGCTGGAAACAATGGATGGTAAGATATTACCTTCACATTGGAATGTTGTTCACCTGAAGAGATATTATTTCTAAGGAGTACCCACGGGCAGGTATCCTCATTTTAAAATTTTGTTTTTGAATTGCTAAAATTTTACTAACGATTTTAGATGATAGGCAAAAAGCTAACTCGTCCTAAATGATGAATCACGACCTGCAAGGCACGTGGAATAGATTAAAATTCTCGGCCTAGGGTTACAACTATTCTGATAGAAATCAAAACGGGTTAAGCAGTCTTCATCTATAATCGTACCTCCGAGTCCCGTATGTTTTCTTCCTTTACAGGAAAAGGACCAAATAAGAGGAGTAATCAAGTGCTCGAGGTTTCATACTTCAAAGCTCAAAAACTTGGGGGATTATATAATACACATAGACATATGTATAAAGAAGGCAAAGAAGATTGAGAAACGATCAAAGTTCAAGCCTGAGAAGTTTACTCATTAAATGAGTCAAGTGCAGAGCAAAGCTACGAGCTAAAGCCAAAGAAAAACCTCATCATAGTTAAAGCCAAAGGAAAAACCTTATCATAGTTAGGTTAAAGGCAGTATACATGTACTGAAACGGGTTATTACATAAAAACCTTGTGTTTTATTTTCTTTTGAAAATCTGTTGTAAGGAAAACAGTTACGAAAAAGTTATAGAAGTTACTCAAATACATGTAAGATGTTATTTAAAGCTTGACAGAGTTCAAATAAAAACTTGTCAAAGTTATTTCAGGAAACATGTGTATTCCTATTTCTTTTGTCGTACAGTACACCATTATGAAGTTGAGACGTCTTCTTCATTAAGTGTCGAATATAAAAGGGCCCTCTTTTATAAAATTCATGATTGATTCAATTATTCATGAAGTTAAAAAAAATAGCATTTTGCAAAATAACAATGCAAGTTATTCAGTAAGTCCTTAAATATAAAGGTAAGAATAAACAAAACAGAAGTTCAAACAACAAACTTCTTATTATTAAAAAAGTTTAAACTAAGTATGAACTTAGTCATAAACCAAAAGTTGTTTATACAAAACGCCCCGAAAAAGGTCTGGGGACTTAATATTTTCAACAAACCCTCAAAAGGGACCAAGGGTTACAACCACAAACCATCCAAAAAGAAAAAAAAAAGAGGAAGTCACATATTATGAACTTGTCACTAAGGAGTTGAAGAAGGAACTGAAGCAGGATCGTCAGCAGCAGCAGGCTCAACTTGACTTGAAGGAATTGGAGCACTCACTGTACCTGTATCATCTTCTATATTCTCAGAAGTTTCAGCCACGGGAGAAGAAAAGTCTTGGCTTTGCTGAGTTTTTTCGATGGTTTCTTTTATTTTAGCCAACTCAGCCTCCAAGTTAAAATTCTCTTGGATAACTTCTACAAGGGTATCATGGCGAGAATTTAAAAATGCCCAACTCACTTCAATTGCGGTTTTATCCTCGAGAATCTCGTAATCCTTTTCCCACTCAGCAATTTCACTTTTAAGTTTCTCATTCTCAACCAAGGCAGAATCATAAGAAATTTGAAGAGAAGCATGTGAACTTTCTAAAAAGCGAACCTTACCAAAAGATTCCCGGAGGTCTTCTTGAGTCTAAGTCAAAGTTTGCACAAGTTCACCAGCATAAGCTTCTTTTTTACTTAAGAGAGCCTTCAACTCTCTGATTTCTTCACTAGCCTTGGAGAGTTGCTCGGAAAAGGAAGTTTCGAGGAGATTTTTATCTTTACTAGCTTGATTTGAGGAGGCTCTTTCAACCGCCAACTCCGAAGTTAAACTTCTCAGCTGCTGTTCTAAGGTGCACTTGTTCTCTTCTAATGCTTCCATGTCAATTTGGAGGCTCTCATACTGTTCCCTCCAGTTATCTGCTTCAACTTGGTACTCATGCATCAACTGCTCCGTGTGAGATACCATCTTCATCATCTCTGTACCAACGAGGTTGATCTAAAAAAAAGAAGAGAGAAAAGAAGAAAAAAGGGTGAGAACCTTATAAAAAGGAATAGTAAATCATTAAAAAGGAATACCTTTAATGATGATTGTATGATGTCATTCATAAAAGTTAAAGAACGGTGGCTCTCAAGCTTGGCCTTCTCTGTTGGACCAATTAGGGGTTTCAACCACACGTCAGCTCCTCCTGATTTCCTCAGAAGGTTACTATCTGCAAGGACTTCGATGATAACCTGTCTCATGGCTCCACTTCTACTTGAGGAACCAACCTCAGTTTGTTGGACAGTTATGGGAGGAACTGTGGAAGAAGTCAAAATAGCTGGGGGAGGAGCAGTAGAAGGAGTCAAAATAGCTGGGGGAGAAGCAGCAACGGGAACAGCCTCGAAAGGCAAATAAGGTATTGTAGGAGAAGATAAAGGAAAAGAAGTAAGGGGCGCTTCATCAGAAATTGACTTCAAACTTTCACTACCAAACTCGCGGGTAAAAAGCTATTCAACAGAATCACGGGCGGCAGCGGGGGTATCATCATCGGGAATCACCAACGAGGCTTCAACAGGCTCGGTGTGAGGAGTAGAACGAGGGGGAGATGTTTCATCATCTGAAATAATTCGTCTCCTAGCTCGTGGCCTTTTTATCAAAGAACCCCCGTCTTGTTCTTCCTCCTCCTCAGAGTCTTGATCAATAGTAGCTTTCCTTTTCGATGAAGAGCTTAAAATTATTTCGTGGGCCATTTCCAAAGAAACTTGGGAAGCTACGACAGCCTCAGCAGTAATACCTCGCATGGCAAATCCTGATAAAAAGAAGGATTAAAATAAATTCTGGAAGAAGCGATAAGAAAAGTTATAAAAAAAAAGACTTTTACCGTGAGTTTTTAGTTTCCAACCAAATCGTTGAGAGAGAGTTTTCCAAGATTTACCCTCCATCGGGGCAGCATTTAACAACTTTCCTACCCTACCACGAAAATTGGGAATTTCATCGACAATTCCCATGGATGCTAAAAAAAGAAGAAGAAAAGAAGGAAATTAAAACGACAATCAACAGAACTGAGAAAAAGGTATATGAAGGTTATTAAAAAGAAAACTCACGTGCAAAATTTCACTTCTCAGGGAAGGGAACGTTTTCTTCACCCACTAAACCAACAGTGGGGGCAGCAACAAACCTGGCATACCAGCCACGGTCCTTATCGTCTTCTGGATTAACCAGAACTCTTTTGCTTCTTACTACTAAAGTAAAAACTCCTTGGCGAAAGAGTCTGGGAGAGTAAAGGTGAATTAAATGGGATAGAGTAAAAGGCACACCAGCCATGTTGGTTAAGTGTCTCAAACAAGCAACAGCCCTCCACAAAATAGGGCCAATTTGTCCTAAACAAACGTTGAAAAAATGACATAATTCGAGGATAACAGGGTCAATAGCAGGTTTAAAACCCAACGTGAAAGGATATGTATAAACAAAAGAAAACCCAATTAAATAAGAGGTAATTCTTTGGTTCGCATTTGGAACTATAATAGGGAAGTCATGGCTCCAATGGCAATCTTTACGAACTAAAGAAATCAGACCTTCAGTAATCTGAGTTGGGTAGATGTCAGCCCGATCTAATGAAGATAGTTGGTTTCTGAGAGATTCTCTATCATTATAAAAAGATATTTCAATGGGAACAATCTCATCTACAGTGGGTTCACGAAGGGTCTCAGTGGGTTCTTTACTTCTAGACGAAGGCCTTTGAGAAAGGGAGCCTCTAGTTCTAGAAGATGGACTGGAACTAGATGAAGGAAGAGAAGAACCACGTGTGGATAAAGACCCTAAATTACGAAGTCTACCTCCTCTTCTGCTCCTACTAGGGGCAAGAGGAAGGTTATCGACAATGGGGACTCTCCTAGGGTTAGGGTTTGATGAAGACATAATAGTACGAGGAAGAAGCTAACAAGAATTGAATATTCTGAGAACTTTATGTGAGAAAGACAAAGGTGAAAACTATAGTTATACTTAGAAGCAACCGTCAAAGGAAAAGGTGCAATGATGGAAAAGTCATAATGAGAACTGTCGTTTCGTAATTGGTGAAGCCGTAAAAAAGCCTTAAAAGACGTTGCAGAGTCGCAAAACCAATCAGAAGATGCCACGTGTAATAGGCATTAAATAGAAGTGACAAATGAAGTGTCGATTCCAGAAGAGAATTAATGGCTGCAAATATTCCCGCTTTAATAAAATCCACTTCCCAAATATTCAATTGATGAATAAATGGCAAGTGGGGGGACTATCTGTATTGGAAAAAATTGAGTTTATGTATATTGAAGTGATTGAAAGATGACATGTCATGACAGGTAGACTGGTCAAAGAATGATGATCAGCAAAGAGGCACGAGTTGCAACAGACACGAGCAGAGACTCGAGCAAAGACACGAGCAGAGACACGACCAGAGATTCAATCTCGGCGCCCGTACCTATTTAAGTTCAAAAGTTAAAGAGAATGAACCTGATAGCAAAAGAGAGTACGGGTACAGTATTTAATATGTATTAATTACTGGAAACGTTATAGAATCTTTATTGAATTACAATGATTATCATTTATAACGTAGCATTAAATACCTTTAATTGTCTATAATGGCCTTATTATGACAAAGGCAAAACGTATATCTTAGAAATAGCTATAAAAAGGAGAATACTGATCATTTGTAAGGACACACAAAAAAAGACTATTGAATATACTGATTTACTTCGCTTTCTATTCATCCTTTGTTCACATCCATTATTCTTATTTCTATTTGATTATCAGTAACCCGAGTTCTTCTAAAATAAGCTTTGACTGAAATTCTACTTTTTGGTTAAACAACTATTACCTTGGGTCCCTTTTTGACTTGTTTAGGACCACAAATTCCAAAAGTCTTCATTTTTTCTTAAATTCTGTGCCAGTCAAACAGATTCACATAAATTAAAACGGATGGAGTATTATATAGGAGTAGCCCAAAATCACTGAGCAATTGTTTGGTAACCGAGATTAGTATAAATGTGGGATTATATTTATTCAGTACTTAATTTTTGGTATTAGTTAAAATATTATAAATTTTATACCAAAATTTTGACATTAATTATGGATCTTTACACAAATAGCCGGCCACATTCGTTGTTTACTTTTTCTAGCCATATATATAATTTATACATCGATTACAGAATTATAAATCTATAATACATAAATTATGTATATATTGTATTTCCATCGGCTATTTTTAATTTAAGTGATTAGGCGGGGCGGCTATTTGAGTTAATTCTTCATCAATTAATAATATTATCCCATATAGGATAATTCCAGAATATTTTTGTTCCGAACCAAACAACCCCTCGAAATTCTGAAAAGGCAATGACTAGAACCTTATGGAAAATAGTAACTTGAGTAAAAAGAGTTCAAGTAAACAGCAGTGGCCTCGAATTGAATCAGCACAGTGTAACTTGAACTGTAGTCTTTTGTTTATTGAACCGTTTCCTGGAAAATGAGACAAAGACTTTCTTCCTCCCTCTCTGCCCCCTTAAAGCAGGGGCGGAGAGAGCCTACTTTACGTGGGTTTGGCTGAATCCAGTCATTTTTACTTAGATATTGTATATATAAAAAATATTTAATTTCGAAACCAGTAATAAAGACGAGTTATGAATCCATACAAAATTCAGAACTCATAAACTTTAAATTTTGAATCCACTTCTATTTTAAAGTACTTTTGGATGGTTTGGTTGATTTTATTGAATGATTAACTCCAACATAATTTATGATACAATGTTTTGTTAGCCGCATAAAAATAGTACATTGTTTGGTCGGCGGTATTAAATAATACCATATTACGTTATGCAAGAATATTTGTATCAATTTGTATGAGATAAAATGCGGATAAATTATTTAAAGACAAAAAAATACCCTTTTAAGGTAAACAATTCTTGTATTACAATTTCTTGATTATTTCACATAACAATTCCTTCATTATTAATCATTCATTATTAATCTTCGCATGACTAATATGTGAACCAAACGACTCCTTAGTTAAAAAATGATTTTAAAAGTGGTTAGTACGCTACATGTACGTTAGTAGGGGCTGGGGTTTTGTCCTCTTCTTGTCAGTGAGTTGTAGTTTCCGTGCCTAAACAACACGAGCAATGAGTGAAGCCATGAGATAAAGAGACACACACTGCGGTTTGGACGGTTGAGCTACGGACAAATGCAGGGTAAATCACGTGATTATAGGCTAGCCAGATGCCAGAAGCTCAGTTGAGCATCTCACCAACGCAAAGATAAAAAGATAAAATAATGACTAAATGTTAGATCAATAAGAAATGATCGGATACAAATCAAGATTTGCCCAATGTAAATAGATCTTAGTCATAAACCAAATTCACTAGTAAATTGGAAAATGCACTTATTAGTCCTCACAGAAAACAACTTAGATTGGTTAGAAGCTTTTACAAAATATTTAATGGGTGTTTGGACATAAGAATTGTAAATTTCTGTACAAAAGTATAACAACAACAACAACAACAACATACCAGTGTGGGGTCTGGGAAGGGTAGAGTATACGCAGACCTTACTCCTACCTTTGGTAAGGCAGAGAGGTTGTTACCGGTAGACCCTCGGTAGGACGGGGAGAGGGGAAAGACAATAGCAAACAAACTGATCTAACAACTGAAGCAGAAATACAAAACTAGCAATAGGCCATGCAATCATAAGCAATGCAATCACGAAACCAAGACACAATCTCGTACAAAAGAGTAAAAAAAACAAAAAAAAAAAAATTTAAAATTTTCATGGCCAAACACCGTTCCGAAAAGAAAAAAAATCCCAAAAAAGAAGTGACTTTTTGTGGCAAACGGGCCCTTAACTTTTCTCTTTTTTTTTTTTTGAATTTTATAAATTTGAAATATTAATATTGCATTGATGAGAATTTAAGTGTACTGACATTAGGACAGCTGCAACTTTGAAGTGAAGTAACAGAAAGCGCAGTTACAGTGGGGCAACAGTCCAAAATTATGCATGTTTCTGGCTCTTTGGAGCGTTTTCTAATAATAATGCTACCAAGTAATGATTTCAAAGAGCATATTTGTTTTTCTGCATAAACAAGTATTCTGCAAAATCTACTCTCCAAATATTCACTAGTATATACTATATTTAAAAAGTTTTCAAATCTTCTATTAGTAGTTCGTATAAATCCCTCACTGGTTCCCAATAATACTAGCACTGATCTGTGAGACTCTGACCATCTTAACTACTACCCTCTGATTAAAGATCCGAAGAGAAAAGATAGAATATGGTATCTGAAGGAAATGCAGATAGAAAATGGAGGTATTTTCTTTGATCTTACCAACACCTTCTTCTTTGATTGTGTTTGTCTAAATTTTCTTACTGTTTCTGTTTTCTTGACACATTTTATGACATGGGTGCTTTCCTTTTCTAGTGAGAAGAAAACGGAAAAAGAAGATGGTTTGAGGACAGTGGAATGTCTAAGAGGAAGATTACTTGCAGAGAGGGTTGCTTCAAGAAAAGCAAAAGAGGATACTGAGCTTATTGGAAACAAGGTTTATTTTTCTTTTCCATCTCTGCTTGTTTTTGAATGAATATGCTATCAAATGTTTTCTTATTACTATTAGATTCAGTGGCGGCGGAGTCAGAATTTCACTAAGGAGCTCAAAAAAGAAAAAAAAATTAAAAAGTGGGAATTAAACTAGTGAGCTCACAAAGGTTTTAAACTCCCTTACCCAATGAGCTATGCTTTTAGGCTCTATCAAGGGGATTCAAAATATAATATATAGAGGTAGAAAATAGTTTTTGCCTTATATATACAGTGTAATTTTCGGCGAACCCCCTTCCGTTCCCCTAAATCCGCCCTGATTAGATTGGGTTAGTTATAAGGGAATTGTGCTGTTTCCCATTTTACTAAAGTTCCCAACTTTTTTTTCCACTAGAAGTGTAACTCCTTAAATCTTTGAAATTTCAGTTGACTAAGCTGGAGAATAAGTTGAGAGAAGAGACTAGATCAAGAAACAAAGCTGAGAAGAAGCTCAATTTTGTTATGAAGAAGCTCGAGTCATTGAATATATCTTATGTTTCAGATGAATCAGAGCACTCTAGCTTGTTTGAGAGAAGTGAAATTTCATCTGTAACATCCACAAGTGTTAGCAGCACCAAACTCTCTGAAGATAAAGAGCAAAATTCTCAATTTACAGGTTCTATGGTCAGTGAGTTTGTAGAGTCAATTGGTAGTAGAAAATGTAGCTCTGAATATCTTGAGGATCATTCTCCAGAGCTCATATCCCAAAAATGTGAGAAACAGGAGCCAATTGAGAAGGAGATATCTCAAGAAAACTCAATCAACTTAGAGCAAAATGTCACACAAATGGCTATTTTTAGCAAAGAAAATGACAGTCATTCTAAGGGTGAACAAGATCTTGGAAAATCAAGAGAGCTTCAAATCTCAAATTCAGATGTCAATAGGTATTTAAACACAATATTGAAAATCTTACACAAAAGAAATTACAATTTAAATATGTTCAGTTCTTGGAAGGGGAGCTTTGGAGCAACTGCAAAATTATCTTAGTGTGACCTATAGATTATGGATTCGAGCCGTGGAAGCAACCACTAATGCTTGCATTAGGGTAGGCTGTCTACGTCACATTCCTTGAGGTGCGACTCTTCCCCGCATGAATCACGGGATACCTTGTGCACCAAGCTGCCCCTTTAAATATGTTCAGTTCTTTATTACTCTACTATGGAATATCACCAAAGCTGGTCTAACATTTAATCTGTTATTGTTCTAGCTCAAAATCTTCACTCAAAGAGCAACGGAAAATTGGAGAAGATGAAACAGATCAGCAAGAGGAGAACGTTGATAACTCTTTGGCATTAGTTCCTATAGATTTGCCAAAGCCAAAGGAAACCATTGATCCAGTTGTTCTTGACACTACTGTGAGAGAAGTTCTTGATGCACTAAGGCATGCTAAAGAGAAACTTCAAACTCAGATGGAGAGAAGAAGTATGATTAAAGTTGGCTAATTTATATGACAGTTCATTTATGGCTTAATTAGTAGATGCCTAGTTGACATTAGAATTCTAATTATGCCCCATTTTACCACATTGGAGTAACATTCTACTTGTTAAGCATGCATGTATGTTAATCAAGATTTGAGGTGGTTGAGGTTTATTGTAGAGATGGATATATAGTACTATAGATAACGAAGCATCAAGCCTGATGATATCATATTATGTATGGTTAACAGTCCTGTATCACTCTTCGTCGAAAAACTATATTGTGTATGGATAAAATATTACTTTATTGATAAAAAAAAATAGACTATGAACACTCTTTCATAACCCACTAATAAAGGGGGTTCAAAGTTTCAACACTTTTATTGAATTTTCTGACTTCACCATTATGTTCGAGCAACGTGAGGTTCATTGCTGCCATGTAATATTCTTGCAATAAAGGACATAATTTGGTGATGAACTTTCTATCCCAATTGAAAGGTCAAGGCTCTGTCCTACTGGTGAAAATATTAAAGTAATAATTTGTCATATTTGATTTATACGTAAAAAGAATTATTGAAAAAATATGTATTTGTCACGACCCTAAAAATCCCTCCGAAGGAGTCGTGATGGCACCTAGTTTCTAAACTAGGTAAGCCTAACATTAACTGAAATAACCTTGACATTTACTAACTTCAAATTAAGTAACTCTGAACAAATCACAATTTCCCAAAACCGGTGGTACAAGTTATCAGCCTTTCTAAGAGTAGTTATACAAAAATAAATACAACATTGTTCCAGAACGAGAAGGAAACAATGGAATGTAAGTACAAACGAAGGTGACTCCGGGGCTTGCGAACGCAGCAGCAGGTTACCTTGAGTCTCCACCGCGACTATCCGCGTAGCTACTATCGATCAATACCTGGATCTGTACCCAAAAAATATACAGAAGTGTAGTATGAGCACACCACGGCGGTGCCCAGTAAGTATCAAGACTAACCTCGGCGGGGTAGTGACGAGGAACAGTCAAGACACCTACTCGTCAGACAGATTAAACAGGATATGATAACAAATATCAAGATAAAGGTAACGAAATAATATCAACAGTAGGGATAGATCAATCTACAAACAGTCGAAATAATAAATAAAGGAAACTCGGATGGAAACGAAAGATAACCAAATAAATCAACACAAACATAGCTGGAACACAGAGAAGTAGAATGAACTCAAGTAAGGAAGACAGTGTCAACTCGATCAATCATATCGTTTCTGGTGCACAACCCCAGCCATCTCAGAACTCGATGTCTCAATTCATAACCTCAACTTCCAAACCTTTAGCACACCCGGCACCTTGTGCCCACATATTTTATCTCACTTAGTACAACAACGTTCTCATGTTACTCAGTACATAGGACCCATAACTAATGCAATTAAGATGTTCCAGGAGTCTCATTACATAACATAAAGTAGAGTACAGCTTCTAAACCAAATAGGAACTCAGCAAGAAAAGATGAAGTTATTTTAGAAATTATTTGAATAAAGAAAGTACCATTTTAATTTAAAATACAACATCGAATGAATTATTACCTTTAACATGGGATTTAATAAATTAACTTAGTAGAAATTCCTTTTTAAGTAAAATACAACCTCAGACGGTTTTAGGGAATTTAATTGAGAAACTAATTGAATTAAAAAAAATATAACAATTATTGAAATTTGAAGTATTGATATACATATATATAAATACGGTGAGGTATTGAAAACACTATGGGTTCCAATACAAAGCAGTAAAGGAATCTAAACAGTTAAAACACTTGAATTGACAACAACAAATAAACACAGCAAACAGAAAGTGCACGACATCACCCTTCGTGCTTTAACTCTCAATCCTCACCATGCAATCACTATAAATGTAAATGTGCACGGCATCACCCTTCGTGCTTTATCACTCTTCCTCACCATATGAATAATATAAATGTGCACGGCATCACCCTTCGTGCTTTATCTCTCTTCCTCACCATATGCATCAATATAAATGTAAATGTGCACGGAATCACCCTTCATGCTTTCTCTCTCTTCCTCACCATATGCATCAATATAAATGTAAATGTGCACGGCATCACCCTTCGTGCTTTATCACTCTTTCCTCACCCAAACAGTAGATACAACAACATCGCGGCAAGGGAATCAACAATTGAAACAAATACACCCGGCAAAAGAATCAACAATAGAAACAAATATATCCCCGCAAGGGAATCAACAATAGAAACAGATACACCCGGCAAGGGAATCAACAATAGAAACAAATACATCCCGGCAAGGGAATCAGCTATAACCGATCTCGTTCGAATAGTTAACTTCACAAAATAAATCCCAACTTGAGACAATACTCAACAACGGTCAAACACTAAGGAAATACCATAAGCCTGGTCCAACATGAATACTCATCAATTTAAGCATAAATAGTAAGTAACAAGAATCACAACAGTCACAGTATAAGACTCACGGAATAACCAAGGAGCGCAATAACCTTAACAAAACAACAAGACATAACAAGCACGTGATAACTACACCGGCAACCACGACAATTTGGACACATAGCATATATACACGGGGTCATAGAGGAATTCACAATTAAGAGATAACGAAACAATAAAGAGAACAACCATTTCAATTAAGGCAAATAAGGACCAGGTAACAAGTAAGAGTTAGAGGCAAGCTAACAACATCGTATGGAGCACATAGAGGTAAATTAAGCAATTAAGAAACTCAATCATAACAGAATACTTCCCACATAATGAACATAAGGACCTGAGGACCCTAAAGGCAAATTTCCCACAAGTAAGTCCGAGCACACACTCGTCACCTCGCGTGCACGGACTACAAATAGCATAGAAGACTAAACTCCTAAGGGGAAGTCCCCCACACAAGGTTATGCAAGATACTTACCTCAATCCGGACAATGCAATACTCAATTTAGCTTTTCCTTTACCAATTCATTAACGCTCGGCTCAATCTAGCCAAAAACGACTTGAATACATCAAACAATGCAAGAGAAAACAATTCCAATGAACAAACTTATGACTCTTATACAATTTGCAAAAAGTCAACAAAAGTCAACTCCCCGGGCCCGCACCTCGGAACCCGACAAAATTACAAAAATCAAACACCCATTCTGCTACGAGTTCACCCATACAAAAATTATCTAATTCTGATACCATTTGGTCATTCAAATCATCATTTTACATTTTTGAAAGATTTCACAATTTTCCCCAAATTTTCCTTTAGATTCTCATGAGTTTGATGTTAAAACTAAGATATAATCACAAAATATAATTGGAAATTGATTAGAGACACTTACCCAATGATTTGGTATGAAAATCTTCTCTCAAAATCGCCCACTCTCGGAGTTAGGGTTCAAAAATATGAAAAATGAGCAAAAGCTCGGAATATTCAGCTTTTAGCAGGCTGCAGATGTCGCATTTACGACACTGGCTTCGCAAATGCGAAGAAATCTTCACAAATGTGAAGCCTGAAATTCCCCTGACAGCATCGCAACTGCGATGATAGTTCTCGCAAATGCGAAGGGCCCTCGCAAAAGTGGCCAAAAACATCGCAAATGCGATCCTACCCTGCCCAGACCATTCCTCGCATTTGCGAGACTGGCTTCGAAAATGCGAAGCCTGCCAGTCCCAGCCTCTTTCGTAAATGCGACACAATGTCCGCAAAAGCGGTGGTCACAATTGCGACCCTTTGCTCGCAAATGCAAGATCAGACAACAGAAAACCAGATTTTTCTTCCAAACACTCCGAAACGCTTCCAGAACTCATCCGAGCCCTCGGGGCTCCAAACCAACCACCAACACAAGTCTGAATACATAACACAAACTCGCTTGCGCGATCAGAACATCAAAATAACTTCTAGAACCACGAATCGAATGCCAAAATGCATAAAAATTGCTATGAACTTCAAGAACTTCTAGAATTGCAACCAAGCGTCCGAACCATATCAAATCAACCCTCCAAACGACACCAAATTTTGCAGGCAAGTCCAAAATGACATAACGGAGTTGTTCCAACTTTCGAAATCGCATTCCGACCTCGATAACACAAAAGTCAACTATGGGTCAAACCTCTGCATTTTCCAAACTTCAACTTTTCCAACTTTCAAATGCCTCAAATTACCCTACGGGCCTCCAAATCCAAATCTGAACGCACGTCTAAGTCCAATATCATCATATGAAGCTACTGAGATCATCCAAAACTCATTCCGGAGTCGTTTACTCAAAAGTCAAATTCCGGTCAAATTCTTATCGCCTAAGCTTCCAAAACTAGATTCCTTCTGCCAATTCGACTCTGATTCATCAGGAAACAGATTTCTAGCCATGCACGCAAGTCGATATACATAATATGAAGCTACTCGTGACCTCATACTGCTGAACCGGACGAAATTGCTCAAAACGACTAGTCGGGTCGTTACATCCTCCTCCACTTAAATATACGTTCGTCCTCGAACGTTCCCCGGAGTCATTCCAAAGCCATCGAACTACTGCATTAGCTCACCATACATACACCGCGGGTGATTCCTCCATCACCCAAACACATGAAGGACTGTCAATGCAACTTAACTGATGATCTCACCTCACCCTTAGTCCATAACCTTGGGACAGAACCCAAACCTCATCATCTGAAATTCATCATAGGACCCGAATTCCACATCATCACACTGCATGAACCTGAACGAGCTGAATCGAGCCAAAATTCCAATCCAGAATACAATCACATGTTGTTCCACACAACTCAAATGCCCGAAGCAATAACCTCTGACCACCATAGCTGTTCAAATAACATCCTAGGTGCCGGCAATACACTTCTCATTGATTATAACCCTGTTCTGGACCTCCACAACACTGCCCATGATAAAGAAACATGCGGAAACTCATGCCAGCCCATGAAGTCAACAGGTCAAGAAGCTTCCTCGCTCGCCAAGCCATTACCCAAATCTTAGCAGAATTACCCACATAATTCCAAACACTCCTCACCCCAAATACCATAGTACTAATCTCAGGTCTAAGAACCTCATCTCAGCCAATACAAGCAATCCAACTGATAACTCGTCACGGAACCACATGAATTCTCACACCACACAGCTCGTACACTAAACCAGCAATAACGCAATTACGTAACACAAATAAAGAGAAGCAAAGTAGAAGAATTATCTAACAAGTGTAACATGTTCAACAACAAAAATATAGTTTTCATCAAATCGTTCCACAGAGGAAGAACAGAACACCAAATAAACACAAGAAAAGGGTATCCCGCATAACATCCGCTGCGGCGCGCAGCCCGCTCCCAAATACTCATCAAGCCAAAATGCTCGGGTTCACTGAACATATGAATACTGATATCAAGTACAATCCCACATAACATCTGCTGCGGCGTGCAGCCCGCTCCCAAATGCTCATCGAGCCAAAATGCTCAGGTTCACTGATCACAAGAATACTGATATCAAGCACACCAGAGTGCACAGATAAAACTGTGGGAACAATGAATAAAAGTAATAAAATAGGAGAGAAGCAAGCACATATAAGGTTCTATGAACAAATCAACATCACGAGGGCTATATCGCCCGCATCGCCATAAGGCCTGAATGAAATCACAACATGCGTGGGTGATAATCATACAACCTCACCACCTAGCACATCACAAAAGAGTAGCACATAACATAGGCTAGGGGCATGAATAATATCCATCTGCCTGATAACATAACCAAAAATGACACTCTCACAGGAGCACACAAACTTGATCCGATACCAAATACATATTCTCGCTGATCTCCCAAATAGGCCCAAACCAAATCCTGATCCCTCCCAATTAGGTAAATATTCTTTAAAAATCAGCAGCAACCTATCGATAATGCATGCTATTAATTACCCCATTCTCAACATTTCTTCACAATCCACTAACAAGAAATAGTCCACATATGGGGACACCTAGTCCCAAAACCTTAGGAACACCAAAATTTCCATACCCGGACTCAACTACGCAAATCAAATGGTTGATACATCACTCACCTTCCATCATCATGTCTAAGCACCCATATAAAGTTTCCGGCCGCATAACAGAACATGAACCTCGAAAGCCTCTGGACCCAGTAATCACCATGCCACTAGCCACGCACCCGCAACCCAAAACTCAAAGTTCTTTCCAGAAATGCACACCCTTCACATATGATAGCCAACAAGGTCAACACTCTATTAATTTCAGATACCTATTCAGGAGAAAGTCACAATGCATAACATATTTCCTTATGCCCATAATAGATGGCCAACTCAAGCCGTCGCCAACTTATCGAGAATCCTCCGAATTCGCCCACACACAACTAAGCCATTAGGACCGTATCTCCCCAACTCAACTGAATCACACAACCCGTCCAATCTAAGAGTACTGCCATAAATGCCGGTAAAGAATCCCTTATTCAAAATGACCAATTACTTCCATTGCCCTGCTGACCCAGCACCACGGAGCTGACCCATTTCTTCGGATAATCGACATGCAATAATCCCATTCAAAGTCCCAACATCGTCCCGTGCAAAATCTCAGACCTTAGTCATATATAAATTTTGGGAACCTACCAATACCACATATACATATACCTCAGGCCAAAATTGACGTAAGTCTCACTATGCAATCTGAATGCCGCTGATAGACTCCTCCACTTGGCGCGAAGCCATAGAAAACAACGTCTGATGATCCGCAGAACTAACCTTCACAGATCGTACAACACAAATCACAAGGTACTCCAATACCGCCAACTATCCTCAATCAACACCCACCATGCTTCCGCTGCGCCTCCATATAAATAACTGAATAATCTCTCAATATCTCTGTATCTCCAGTCTGGACAACACGTTGAGACAATATCTGAGCATCCCTGACTCCCTCGTAGCCCGTCATTAGCATCACAAACCACTGGCGCATAGCGGACAATGAGAGCGTAAATCATACACGAGTGGATGCAAAGGAACGTAAGTTATATACTACGAGCTGAATCAATATCGCACGATAAGGGATGAAAGAAGTGGAATTTCCTAATAGTTCTGTAGCCTCTCGAAGATAAGTACAGACGTCTCCGTACCAATCCGCAAGACTCTACTAAACGTGCTTATGACTCGTAGCACCTATGAACCTAGATCTCTGATACCAACTTGTCACTACCCTAAAAATCCCTCCAAAGGTGTCGTGATGGCACCTAGTCTCTAAACTAGGTAAGCCTAACATTAACTGAAATAACCTTGACATTTACTAACTTCAAATTAGATAACTCTGAACAAATCACAATTTCCCAAAACCGGTGGTACAAGTCATCAGCCTTTCTAAGAGTAGTTATACAAAAATAAATACAACACTGTTCCAGAACGAGAAGGAAACAATGTAATGCAAGTACAACAAAGGTGACTCCGGGGCCTGCGAACGCAGCATCAGGTTACCTTGAGTCTCCACCGCGACGATCCGCACAACTACTATCGATCAATACCTGGATCTATACACAAAAAATGTACAGAAGTATAGTATGAGCACACCATGGCGGTGCCCAGTAAGTATCAAGAATAACTTCGGCGGGGTAGTGACGAGGAATAGTCAAGACACTACTCGTCAGACAGATTAAACAGGATATGATAACAAATATCAAGATAAAGGTAACGAAATAATATCAACAGCAAGGATAAATTAATCTACAAACAGTCGAAATAATAAATAAAGGAAACTCGGATGGAAACAAAAGATAACCAACTAAATCAACACAAACATAGCTGGAACAAGTAGAATGAACTCAAGTAAGGAAGACAGTGTCAACTCAATCAATCATATCGTTTTTGGTGCACAACCCCAGCCATCTCAGAACTCGATGTCTCATATCATAACCTCAACTTTCAAACCTTTAGCACACCCGGTGCCTTGTGCCCACATATTTTGTCTCACTTAGTACAACAACGTTCTCATGTTACTCAGTACATAGGACCCATAACTAATGCAATTAAGATGTTCCAGGAGTCTCATTTACATAACATAAAGTAGAGTGCGGCTTCTAAACCAAATAGGAACTCAGCAAGAAAAGATGAAGTTATTTTAGAAATCATTTGAATAAAGAAAGTACCATTTTCAATTTAAAATACAACATCGAATGAATTATTACCTTTAACATAGGATTTAATAAATTAGCTTAGTAGAAATTCCTTTTTAAGTAAAATACAACCTCAGACGGTTTTAGAAAATTTAATTGAGAAACTAATTGAATTAAAAAAATGTAACAATTATTGAAATTTGAAGTATTGAAATACATATATATCAATATGGCGAGGTATTGAAAACACTATGGGTTCCAATACAAAGCAGTAAAGGAATCTAAAAAGTTAAAACACTTGAATTGACAACAACAAATAAACACAGCAAACAGAAAGTGCACGACATCGCCCTTTGTGCTTTAACTCTCAATCCTCACCATGCAATCAATATAAATGTAAATGTACACGGCATCACCCTTCGTGCTTTATCACTCTTCCTCATAATATAAATGTGCACGGCATCACCCTTCACGCTTTATCTCTCTTCCTCACCATATGCATTAATATAAATGTAAATGTGCACGGCATCACCCTTCGTGCTTTATCTCTCTTCCTCACCATATGCATCAATATAAATGTAAATGTGTACGGCATCACCCTTCGTGTTTTATCACTCTTCCTCACCGTATGAATAATATAAATGTGCACGGCATCACCCTTCGTGCTTTATCTCTCTTCCTCACCATATGCATCAATATAAATGTAAATGTGCATGGCATCACCCTTCGTGCTTTATCACTCTTTCCTCACCCAAACAGTAGAAACAACAACATCCCGGCAAGGGAATCAACAATAGAAACAAATACACCCGGCAAGGGAATCAACAATAGAAACAAATACATCCCGGCAAGGGAATCAACAATAGAAACAAATACATCCCGGCAAGGGAATCAGCTATAACCAATCTCGTTCCAACAGTTAACTTCACAAAGTAAATCTCAACTTGAGTCAATACTCAACAACGGTCAAATACTAAGGAAATACCATAAGCCTGGTCCAACATGAATACTCATCAATTTAAGCATAAATAGTACGTAACAAGAATCACAACAGTCACAGTGTAAGGCTCAGGGAATAACCAAGAAGCGCAATAACCTTAACAAAACAACAAGACATAACAAGCACATGATAACTACACCGGCAGCCACGATAATTTGGACGCATAGCCTATATACACGGGGTCATAGAGGAATTCACAATTAAGAGATAACGAAATAATAAAGAGAACAACCATTTCACTTAAGGAAAATAAGAACCAGGTAACAAGTAAGAGTTAGAGGCAAGCTAACCACATTGTATGGAGCACATAGAGGTAAATTAAGCAATTAGGAAACTCAATCATAACAGAATACTTCCCACAGAATGAACATAAGGACCTAAGGACCCTAAAGGCAAACTTCCCACAAGTAAGTCCGAGCACAGACTCGTCACCTCGCGTGCACGAACTACAAATAGCATAGAAGATTCAACTCTTAAGGTGAAGTCCCCGACACAAGGTTAGGCAAGATACTTACCTCAATCCGGCCAATTCAATACTCAATTTTGCTTTTCCTTTACCAATTCATCAACGCTCGACTCAATCTAGCCAAAAATGACTTGAATACATCAAACAATGCAAGAGAAAATAATTCCAATGAACAAAATTATGACTCTTATATAATTTGCAAAAAATCAATAAAAGTCAACTCCTCGGGCCCGCGCCTCGGAACCCGATAAAATTTACAAAAATCGGACACTCATTCGGCTACGAGTTCACCCATACAAAAATTATATAATTCCGATACCATTTGGTCATTCAAATCATCATTTTACATTTTTGAATGATTTCACAATTTTCCCCAAATTTTCCTTTAGAATATTCTCATGAATTTGATGATAAAACTAAGATATAATCACAAAATATAGTTGGAAATTGATTAGAGACACTTACCCAATGATTTGGTATGAAAATCTTCTCTCAAAATCGCCCACTCTCGGAGTTAGGGTTCAAAAATATGAAAAATGAGCAAAAACTCGGGATACTCAGCTTTAGCAGGCTGCAGATGTCGCATTTGCAACACTGGCTTCGCAAATGCGAAGTCTGGAATTCCCCTGAAAGCATCGCAATTGCGATGATAGTTCTCGCAAATGCGAAGGGCCCTCGCAAAAGCGGCCCAAAACATCGCAAATGCGATCCTACCCTGCCCAGACCATTGCTCGCATTTACGAGACTGGCTTCGCAAATGCGAAGCCTGCCAGTCCCAGCCTTTTGGCAAATGCGACACAATGTCCGCAAAAGCAGTGGTCGCAATTGTGGCCTTTGCTCGCAAATGCGAGACCAGACAGCAGAAAACTAGATTTTTCTTCCAAACACTCTGAAACGCTTCCAAAACTCATCCGAGCCTCCGGGGCTCCAAACCAAATACCAACACAAGTCTGAATACATAACACAAACTCGCTTGCGCGATCGAAACATCAAAATAACTTCTAGAACCACGAATCGATTGCCAAAACACATAAAAATTGCTATGAACTTCAAGAACTTCTAGAATTGCAACCAAGCGTCCGAACCATATCAAATCAACTCCAAACAACACCAAATTTTGCAAGCAAGTCCAAAATGATATAACGGAGCTGTTCCAACTTTCAGAATCGCATTCCGACCTCGATAACACAAAAGTCAACTATGGGTCAAACCTCTCCATTTTCCAAACTTCAACTTTTCCAACTTTTGCCGAAATGCCTCAAATTACCCTACGGGCCTCCAAATCCAAATCCGAACGCACGCCTAAGTCCAATATCATCATACGAAGCTACTGAGATCATCCAAAACTCATTCCGGAGCCATTTACTCAAAAGTCAAATTTCGGTCAAATTCTTACCGCCTAAGCATCCAAAACTAGATTCCTTCTGCCAATTCGACTCTGATTCATCCGAAAACAGATTTCCAACCATGCACGCAAGTCGATATACATAATATGAAGCTACTCGTGACCTCAGACTGCCGAACCAGACGAAATTGCTCAATACGACCAGTCGGGTCGTTACAATATTGTATGTACTAATAGGTTCGCATAAATTGAAACGGAGGGAGTACTAATATTTGGATAGTGTTTGACGAAAATTTTTAATATTAAAAGATTGATAATAATGCACCTATGGGTGTGTTAGGTATGAAGGAAGATATTTTCATGGAAAATGAGTGGTTTTATCACTTATTTTCCCTTGTTTGGTTGGTGAGTGAAAAAAAATTCCGGAAAATATTTTCTAGTGCTTGGTTAGAGAGTAAAAAATACTTATTTAGGAAAAAAGAAATTTATGGTACTCTCCTCACACCCCACATTTCTCAGAAAATATTTTCCTACACTTTTTTAGGAAAATACTCATTTTGTTGAAATGAAAGAAAATACTTTTTCGATATCATGAAAAGAAAATATTTTTTTTGTTGAAATGAAAGAAAATATTTTTTCTGTTGAAACGAAAGAAAATATTTTTTCTAGATCATAAAAAGAAAGTAACTTTTTTGTTAAAATGAAAAAAAACTTTTTTTATATCATGAAAAGAAAATACTCATTTGTTGAAATAAAAAAAATCTATCTATAACATAAAAAAGAAAGTACTATTAATAATATTTTTATTTAGGTTGGGATGGGTGGGGTGGTGTTGGGGTTTGGGTGGGGTAGGGTGGGTGGTGGTGGGGTTTGTAGGTGGGGTATGGGGGTGGGTTGGTGGGGGTTGGTAGGGATGGGAAATAGGGTGGTGAAGGTTGAAAAAGAGTTTTGGAAAATGTTTTCCCTTCTCTTGATAGAAAAAATATTTTTCTCCAATTGAAGCAAAATGAGTGTAACGACCCGACCGGTTGTTTTGAGCTTTTGCACTTCGATCGCCAGTTCTCGGGCATGACATGCCCCGTGTTATGTATTATGACTAATGTAGATCGTTGGTTTTAGTTTTCAGGAAAATTTGGAATGAATTTGAAAGAACAGTTTCAGTTGAAAGCTTGGAATTTGAAAGGTTTGACCAAGAGTTGACTTATTGGTATACGAGCTCGGATCGGAGTTTTCATGATTTGGTTAGCTTCGCTGGGTGATTTATGACTTAGGAGCGTGATCGGAATTGGTTTTGGAAGTCCGGTGTAGAATTAGGATTGAATTGGCGAAATTAGTATTTTGGCGAATTCCGGTTGATAGGTGAGATTTTGATCCAAGGGTCGGAATGGAATTCCGAGAGTTGCAGTAGCTACGTTGGGTGACTTGGGATGTGTGTGCAAAATTTCAGGTCATTCAGAGGTGATTTGGTCGGGTTTTTGATCGAATGCGTGTTTCGGAAGTTTTTGAAGAACTTAGGCTTGAATTCAATGTAATTTGATGGTTTTGGTGTTGTTCGAGGTGTTTTGATGATTGGAACAAGTTTGGATGATGTTTTGGAATGTGTTGGTGTTTTTGGTTGAGGTCCCGGGGGGCCTCGGGGTGATTCCGGATGGCTAACGGAGAGTTTTGGACTTGGGAGATTTTGATTTGGCTGCTGCTTCTGGTATTTCTGCTTCTGCGAAAATAGGACCGCAGAAGCGGCATCGCAGGTGCGAAGAGAAGACCGCAGAAGCGGTTTTGGTTGTTGCAGTAGGCTCCGCAGATGCGGTGGTTTTTCCGCAGAAGCGAAACCGCATCTGCGAGCGAAGGAGCGCAGAAGCGGAAGTTTTGGACGTTAGTGGAACCGCAGAAGCGGCACGTGGTCCGCAGAAGCGGGACCGCAGAAGCGGAAAAGTTTCCGCAGAAGCGAAATGTGCTGGGCAGAAGGTTATAACTTCATTTCATCCGCGATTTTGGGCCTATTTTCACCCATGGCTGCTCGTGTTTGGAGAGTTTTGCAGGAGATGAAAGAGGGATACAAGAGGAATCGACTTGAGGTAAGAATCTTGGTCTTAAAACTTGATTATATTGTGAAATCCACCTAGAAATTCATGGAAATTAAGCCTAAAATTGAAGAAGGGCTTGGAAATTGGAGATTTTTAAATTGGGATTTGATAGGCCATTTGAGCTCGGATTTGGGAGTTCTTGATACGTATGAACTTGTGGAAAGATAGGGAATCTATTGATGTTAAAATTTTAGAGTTTCGAGAAGTGGGCCCCGGGCTCGGGTTTTGGTAATTTCGGGATTTGTGCCCATTATTGTTTGTTTTCGCTTGGGCTTTGTTCCCTTACCTTATTGTGATGTATTCGCTTTGTTTTTGGATAGATTCGACGCGCGTGGAGGCCGATTTGAGGGGCAAAGGCGTCGCGAGCTAGAGATTTTGGCGGTTCGAGGTGAGTAATGATTGTAAATGATATTCTGAGGGTTTGAAACCCAGATCGCACATCGTAGTGCTGTGTTGAGGTGACTTGCACACCGGATAGCGAGCGTGGGGTAGAGAACCATTGGGGATTGTGACTTGGTCTGTCGCAATTGATGATTTTACCGCGTATTTGATTGAAACTTATTTGTTATCATCATGACTTGGGCTGTTTGCCATATTTGGGCTTCGTGCCAATTATTTGAATCCTTCAGGGAGTTTTATCACTGTTTTGACTTATACATGAATTCAGTCCTGTTGATATCTATTGTTTTACAAACTCAGCCACTTTTACTTAGATTTGAAACTTAAATGATATTTTGGGCTGAGAATTACTGTTTTACGAATGACCGAGGGGCTTGTGATGATTTTCGGACTGAGTGAGGCCGAGGGCCATATGTGAGGATATGCTGAGTGATATGAGGCCGAGGGCCTGAGATACATTTATATGCCACGAGGTGGCTTGAGTGACGTGAGGAGGCTTTCAGGCCTTGTGAGTTATGTGAGGAGGCTTTCAGGCCTTGTGAGTGATGTGAGGAGGCTTTCAGGCCTTGTGAGTGATGTGAGGAGGCTTTTAGGCCTTATGAGTGATGTGAGAAGGCTTTCAGGCCTTATGTTGATTTAGCACTTGGGCCGTAAGGGGCCCCTCCGGAGTCTGCACACCCACAGTGAGCGCGGGTAGCCATTATGCTGAGTGATTGATACTGAGCCCGAGGGGCTGATACGAGTGTTTTCTGAGAGTGAGCCCGAGGGGCTTATATGAGTGACTGTGAGGTAGCCCGAGGGGCTGGTACTGCTTTGAGATATTGCCCGAGGGGCGAGCTTTTATGTGCTCATCTTGCATACTTACTTGTCTTTACTTGTTATACTGTGGTATTCGTGCCCGAGGGGCGGATTTCTGTGCATATCGACACTAATTGCTTTTGAAATTATTTCGCAACTATTGAAAAGACTATTTTCAAAGGAGGTTTAAACTGAGTCAAGATATTTCTAAAGATTTCACAGCTTCACTGTTTTCTCAAAGGATTGTACCCTGCTTCTATACAGCATGTTGGTTGCTTTACGTGATTTCTTACTGCTCAGTTGTTATTTACCTTTATTACTCACTGAGTTGGAGTACTCACTTTACTCCCTGCACCTCGTGTGCAGTTGCAGGTATTTATTTCACCCGGTAGCGGGTATTGGCAGTTTAGAGGCAGAGTTGTAGGAGTTTAGCGAGGTGACTGCCAGCGTTCGCAGCACCGTTTCTTTCTATGTTATTCATTATTCCTGTTCAGTGTATTTTCTAGACTTGTAAATGTGATTACATCCTTATAGAAGCTCGTGACTTGTGACACCCCGGTTTGGGTTGTGTTTGGGTTGTACTTCCGCTAAGTAATGTTACTAAATCATCTTTAAAATTGTTCGTTCCTGTTTTATCTATTTTCGAAAAAGTCAATTTGGGTTGGTTGGCTGGCCTTGTCCTCAGGAGAGGCGCCATCACGACCGGAGCGGGGTTTGGGTCTTGACAAGTTTGTATCAGAGCCTAGGTTACTAGGTCTCACGAGTCAGGAGCAGGTTTAGTAGAGTCTCGCGGATCGGTACGGAGACGTTTGTATTTATCCTCGAGAGGCTGCAGAACCTTTAGGAAAACTTCACCTTCTTGTAATGTTATCATGCGTCCTTGATTCAGCTTGAAAAGTAACTCTTGAAATTCCTTCTACGCGTTCGTAAGCGCGCATGAGCGTTCAGAATTAGATGTGCCTTGATGGCGTGTGATTTCTTGATCGAGGGGCGGGATGTGATCTCTGTGAGTTGACGCTGGGCCAGTCTGGAGGACTTGAGGCCGGATCTTTGCCTATGGCTTGAGCACCGAGGTGCTGATTGTGTGAATAAGTGTTTTGAGCTTATATATTCGGTATTGTCCCTATTAGTGGAAGTGACGACTGGGTAGCTATGGGAAGAGTGTATTAGTACTGCGAGATGTATCTATGCGACTTGGAAGTGGCGAGGAAGGTCTGCTGGATGATAGATGAACTATTAAGTGTATGATTTCCATTGTGATTGGATGTGTAGCTCCGAGTTATGGGCGCGTGAAGAATCTTTTCGTGTCTCCTAGTTGGGAGTGAAGTAAATTTCATGTTGCGGTATGAGTTCAGGCTCAGGAAGACTAAGTGGCTGTGTAATGTGTATGGCGGTGGAAGGTATGCAGAAATATTAGATTGAGGCGGAGCAGGTAGTGTGATCCTTATGTGTATGTTTGAAGATCTCATGTATAAGTGAAAAGTACGTGTTGAAATTTGAAATTTCGGGTCGCTTAAGAGAGTGGGCTTAACTGTTGCGAGAATGGGTGCGAGATTTCCTGAATATTTAAGGTACTAGATGATCTGTGTTTACACAAGCTTACGAAGGATTTGAGTTTAACCTCACTATGATATTGTGGCATCAATGGAGTATAAGTGTTATGAGTTATCGAGTGTATTTTGATCTATGGCTCCGAGCCAAGTGGGGGAGTCTGTTGATTAGTTGATTACACAGTTAGGTGCTATGTTGGTTCCATTTTGAGGCGTGCGAGTGAATCAGTTATGGCTTGCAGAAATTGAGACCAATAGTGGCTCGAGTAAAGAAAGATTTCGACAAAGGTTATATTATGCTTCATGGGGAAAGATAATCACGGGATGTCTTGAGTGGTTGTTGGTAAAGGATGCTCGGTGCATAGAGCAGGAGGTTGCTTGGTTGTATTGATATGGGGCTACATCTTGCGGTATCAGAATGCTAATGAGGTACGGGTGATTCTGTTCATTTGATCAGGTAAATTACAGTTTGAAGGAGAGTGAATGGCTCTAATGTGTTAAAGATTCTACAGGAAACAATCAGGTATTTTAAAGTTGTAGGTGTGGTTAGAGACTGAGTTTTCATTGGCAGAGATCAAGACTTGTGGTATTCCTATGTTGGTTATGGGATTCGATGTATCGGTATCAATAAGGTAAAGGTAACGGATTTAGATTCACAGGAAGTTCTTCAGAGTAAGGTATTCTGGAGTGTGGTGTTTCTGGGAATATTTGAGAGAGTATTCAGCGGCTTATTGGTCTTAGTCAGTGTGGTTTTATACTGGGGTCTCGTGTGGTAAGCCTGGGTTGAGGCATTGGGGTGCTACAGCAAGAGGGAATATCAAGTTGATGATGAATCGGAAGGAAATTTAGAAAGATGGAGTAGCTTGATAGTAGACCGAATCGGTATGGTACGGATATGATTAATTCTTTGTATGTGCTCGAGGTCATGGGTTCTTACAGGTATTTTGCAACAATTCTCATGGGCTTTGATGGCTTGCTTAGCTTGGTCTAGTTAGAAGGATTCAGTCCTGGCAGTTTAATTTGTGCAAACGGAATTGGGAGAGTTCTTGTTGATTTCTACTGTGGCTGGAGCGGTGCATTTTCTACGAATATGAGAGGTATGGGATGTGTAATTATTTTTCTTCTAGATGGGATCAATAGAAGTTCTTGACTAGTTGAGTGCGTAGATGTTTGTGGCTCGGAAGGAAGATAAAAATTTTCATGTTATCCTTGGATGGTGTGGTATATGCGGTATGTTGTGGAGGATCGAGATTTGCGTGTATGAGGTTTCAGTTTAGTTCTGAAAGGAAGTTCATAACACTCTTAGGCAGCGGGTAGCCTCAGATGATTAAGGAAATGGTATTGTTATTTGGAAGTGATTTGACGAGAGTATAGGTTTCAAAAAAAGAGTAATGTGATTAAGTGGATAGCACTTCGGTAGTATTGCGGCACCTTCTTTTAGATCGACTGGTGATATTCAGGTTTGTTTGGGGGCACAGGGTAATTTGAGAGTATCTAACGTGGAATGATTGGGTATTAAAGGTGTGCGTGTGTTCGGACGGCGAAATTGGGAATGGATATGTGGAGACGGGAGTTCTCATATTCAGGCTATGTTGTGATTGTAGATCGTGTGTATCAGCACTGTTTAGTGTCTACCGAGATTTGGAGGCCCGAGTGGATCTTTCTTTGCTTGGTATGTTAGGTTTTGGATATGATATTGGGGTGTAGACTGGTTGTTTCCGTGTTGTGTTATTCTGGACTATTGCGATAAGATGGCGCGGATGGCTATGTCGGGAAATGCCACGGATTGAGTGGCAATGTTCGCCGGATTATGTCCTATTGGGGATTTTTATATTTCGAAGACCTAGCGGACGGCTGGGAAGGATTGCCTTTCTTATTTGGGGTCTTGAGAGTGAGTGTTCTATCTTGAGTCGGCTTGGTTGGCTCCGAATGGCATTGTTGAGGGATGTATTGATTCGACCGCTGTTGAGCTTATCAGTGATCTGGGGAGATCTATGAGTTACCCTTCTGTGTTGCGAGATGCTAGGATTTGTTGGTTATAGGCACATATGGTGCGGTTCAATTGGGGTCTCTTAGTGGAATTCGAGCGGGAAGAGTAATTGAGCGATGCTTAGTGAACGGCGTATCGGTTGTGTCCTATCGGGTTGCGTGGCATATGTTATTTGTTGCACCGTGGGTGTAATGATTTGCTTTGGTTCCAGACATCAAGTGGTGCGTGGCTGTCGATTTTTGAGCATAGTGACTTGAGGTGTTTCATGTGTAAATGTGTTTGGATAGGATCGCGCATTGTAGCGAGGCTACGTGGAAATATGACCTTTCGGGGTAGATTCAGGTGTTCTATTTCTATGATGTGAGACGGGGTCTCAGCTTTGTGTTGTGATGGTACTGATGAGCTTGAGATACAGCTCTTGCGTCTGGGGGTCATTTTTATGATTTGAGGATATTCAGACCGTTTTTTATTGGTGCGCGTATTATGTAAGTTGTGGCTTAGGCCTGTATTGATGTGTCATGTCGCCAGAGAGGTGTGTTGGATTCGAGGTGATCGTTGGGGTCATTAATGAATACGAACGGATTTGATTTCAGCTTGTTGGAAGGATAATATCGAGGTTCGGCTCGGAAATCTGCTGTGGTATTAGCCAAAAGGGAAGTGACTTCATGAATGGTTGACCTGAGAGATGGTTACGGTTTTTTGCATGTTTCATTTATCATTAGCAGTATATAGAAGTGTTGGAATAAGACCTTAGTTGATAAGAGGTTTCTACCGGTATTCGAGTGTTGTATGCAGTTGCTATGAATAGAAGTTATCGTTTGGAGTGTTTGAGTTATGTGTTATATCATATAATTGCACCTGAGGTTACAGGTATGGGTTATTACAGCTGGTTCGGGCTTATTCTGAATATAGATGTGAGGTTCTGATCTTGTGTATGATTTCGGAAAGTGCAATGTGGTTCTATGATTTATGGGCTAGGCTGGATTGTGTGATTTCAGTTAAAATGTATTATCGGACCTATAGGAGATAGGGTGATGTGGGATCACCCCCGGGTATATGCATGGTAAAGTTATTCAGTTACTGGTTGGCTTCTAGAACAACTCTGGGTACGTTCGAGGATGAACGTGTGTTTAAGTGGGGAAGGATGTAACGACCCGACCGGTTGTTTTGAGCTTTTGCACTTCGATCGCCAGTTCTTGGGCATGACTTGCCCCGTGTTATGTATTATGACTAATGTAGATCGTTCGTTTTAGTTTTCAGGAAAATTTGGAATGAATTTGAAAGAACAGTTTCAGTTGAAAGCTTGGAATTTGAAAGGTTTGACCAAGAGTTGACTTATTGGTATACGAGCTCGCATCGGAGTTTTTATGATTTGGTTAGCTTCGCTGGGTGATTTATGACTTAGGAGCGTGATCAGAATTGGTTTTGGAAGTCCGGTGTAGAATTAGGCTTGAATTGGCAAAGTTAGTATTTTGGCGAATTCCGGTTGATAGGTGAGATTTTGATCCGAGGGTCAGAATGGAATTCCGAGAGTTGCAGTAGCTTCATTGGGTGATTTGGGATGTGTGTGCAAAATTTCAGGTCATTCGGAGGTGATTTGGTCGGGTTTTTGATCGAATGCGTGTTTCAGAAGTTATTGAAGAACTTAGGCTTGAATTCGATGTAATTTGATGGTTCTGGTGTTGTTCGAGGTGTTTTGATAATTGGAATAAGTTTGGATGATGTTTTGGAATGTGTTGGTGGTTTTTATTGAGGTCCCGGGGGGCCTCGGGGTGATTCCGGATGGCTAACAGAGAGTTTTGGACTTGGGAGATTTTGATTTGGCTGCTGCTTCTGGTATTTCCGCTTCTGCGGAAATGGGACCACAGAAGCGGCATCGCAAGTGCGAACAGAAGACCGCATAAGCGGTTTTGGTTGGTGCAACAGGCTCCGCAGATGCTGTGGTTTTTCCGCAGAAGCGAAACCGCATCTGCGAGCGAAAGACCACAGAAGCGGAAGTTTTGGACATTAGTGGAAGCCGCAGAAGCGGCACGTGGTCCGCAGAAGCGGGACCGCGGAAGCGGAAAAGTTTCCGCAGAAGTGAAATGTGCTGGGCAGAAGGTTATAACTTCATTTCATCCGCGATTTTGGACCTATTTTCACCCATGGCTGCTCGTTTTTGGAGATTTTTGGAGGAGATGAGAGAGGGATACAAGAGGAATCGACTTGAGGTAAGAATCTTGGGCTTAAAACTTGATTTTATTGTGAAATCCACCTAGAAATTCATGGAAATTAAGCCTAAAATTGAAGAACTAGGGCTTGGAAATTGGAGATTTTTAAATTGGGATTTGATAGGCCATTTGAGCTCGGATTTGGGAGTTCTTGATATGTATGAACTCGTGGAAAGATAGGGAATCTATTGATGTGAAAATTTCTGAGTTTCGAGAAGTGGGTCCAGGGCTCGGATTTTGGTAATTTCGGGATTTGTGCCTGTTATTGTTTATTTTCGCTTGGGCTTTGTTCCCTTACCATATTGTGATGTATTCGCTTTATTTTTGGATAGATTCGACGTGCGTGGAGGCCGATTTGAGGGGCAAAGGCGTCGCGAGCTAGAGATTTCGGCGGTTCGAGGTGAGTAATGATTGTAAATGATATTCTGAGGGTTTGAAACCCCGGATCGCACATCGTAGTACTGTGTTGAGGTGACTTGCACGGCGGATAGCGAGCGTGGGGTAGAGCACCGTTGGGGATTGTGACTTGGTTCGTCCCGATTGATGATTTTACCGCGTATTTGATTGAAACTTATTTGTTATTATCATGACTTGGGCTGATTGCCTTATTTGGGCTTCGTGCCAATTGTTTGAATCCTTCGGGGAGTTTTTATCACTGTTTTCCTCACTGTTTTGACTTATACATGAACTCGGTCCTATTGATATCTATTGTTTTACAAACTCAGCCACTTTTACTTAGATTTGAAACTTATATTTCTGAATGATATTTTGGGCTGAGAATTACTGTTTTACGAATGCCGAGGGGCTTGTGACGATTTTCGGACTGAGTGAGGCCGAGGGCCATATGTGAGGATATGCTGAGTGATATGAGGCCGAGGGCCTGAGATACATTTATATGCCACGGGGTGGCTTGAGTGACGTGAGGAGGCTTTCAGGCCTTGTGAGTGATGTGAGGAGGCTTTCAGGTCTTATGAGTGATGTGAGAAGGCTTTCAGGCCTTATGTTGATTTAGCGTTTGGGCCGTAAGGGGCTCCTCTGGAGTCTGCACACCCATAGTGAGCGCGGGTACCCATTATGCTGAGTGATTGATACTGAGCCCGAGGGACTGATACGAGTGTTTTCTGAGAGTGAGCCCGAGGGGCTGATATGAGTGACTGTAAGGTAGCCCGAGGGGCTGGTACTGCTTTGAGATATTGCCCGAGGGGCGAGCTTTTATGTGCTCATCTTGCATACTTACTTGTCTTTACTTGTTATACTGTGGTATTCGTGCCCGAGGGGCGGATTTCTGTGCATATCGGCACTAATTGCTTTTGAAATTATTTCGCAACTGTTGAAAAGACTATTTTCAAAGGAGGTTTAAACTGAGCCAAGATATTTCTAAAGATTTCACAGCTTCACTGTTTTCTCAAAGGATTGTACCCTGCTTCTATATAGCATGTTGGTTGCTTTACGTGATTTCTTACTGCTCAGTTGTTATTTACCTTTATTACTCACTGAGTTGGAGTACTCACTTTACTCCCTGCACCTCGTGTGCAGTTGCAGGTATTTATTTCACCCGGTAGCGGATATTGGCAGTTTGGAGGCAGAGCTGTAGGTGTTTAGCGAGGTGACTCCCATCATTCACAGCACCGTTTCTTTCTATGTTATTCATTATTCCTGTTCAGTGTATTTTCTAGACTTGTAAATGTGATTACATCCTTATAGATGCTCGTGACTTGTGACACCCCGGTTTGGGCTGTGTTTGGGTTGTACTTCCGCTAAGTAATGTTACTAAATCATCTTTAAAATTGTTCATTCCTGTTTTATCTATTTTCGAAAAAGGCAATTTGGGTTGGTTGGTTGGCCTTGTCCTCACGAGAGGCGCCATCACGACCGGAGCGGGGTTTGGGTCGTGACAATGAGTTATGAGGAAAATGTTTCCAAAACATTTAAACCAACCAAACATGGGAAAATTGAAAATTATTTTCCGAAAAATATTTTCCTTCGTACCAAACACACCCTATATGTTGGTTGGAGTAAGTGATATCAAATTCATAACAAATATTTTCTTGAAAAATGACTTCTACCGTACCAAGCACACCAAACATTTTGATTTTCAAGTATGAAGAAAAAGGAAACGAAAACAAGTGCGACGCAATAAAATTGATCACCTAAAGCTAAACTTAATAAAAGACCTTAATTTTTTTATTCCAAAAAAGTTTCATATAGATTTTCATTTGAATTTTGTTCTTCTAAATTTTTGAGATGCAAGTTAATTTATAGGGGATCTTTTCTAGCTATCTTTTCAATTGAAAATCATTCTTGAAATATTGTTAATCCTAGCTAAGAATCTAATAATTTTAAACTTAAAAAGTTTCTTTCAGCTAAGGCAACTATCACACGAACTAACAAAATTTTATAAACATATACACAATCTGAATTAGTATACTAATTAGAAAATTATCTTCAAATTCTAATTTTCAAAGTAAGTCTAAATCATGAATATCAGAGTAACTTTATGTATTAAGGTAAAAAAGTTAAGAAAATGAAACTTTAGCCCTGTGATAGAAGGCTCTAGAGAGCCTATGACCACAACCATAATAACTCAAATGTCAAAATTCTAACAACCAAGAAACATAGAGAGGAACTGAAATAGAGAGAAATGTGGAGGTTCACTATGTATTACATAGACACAAAACAGATTGTCTTCAAACAATCTGAGATCTCATCTGACACCAAATTACCATAAAAAGATCATTTGGACAAAACTTCCAAAACTGAGTTTTGTTTTTGTTGCCCATAACCTCTTTTGATCCTTCTGATTCAACAACAAACTCTGTCACCATCATATCTTTTATGGGTTTTTACAGCTAAGGCTGTAGTTGAAAGTTGACACATTCATAAAAAGGACCACAGAGTTTGTACATAGGTTCATAGTATTCAAGAATCAAGACCAGAACACCTCCATATTCTCTGAACTCACATAAAAATTATTACTTTCTTGTCTTGGGACACAACTATTGCTTCAACTCTGCCCATACAAATTTGGTTTTTTCTTTCCTTTCTTTGGAGCTTTGCTACATATTCATTGGTCTCTAGGCCTTTAGTACTTGCGAGTATGGAACGCTAAGAATTGAGTTGGAGTCAGCTAAATGAATCCTCGCGACAAATATAGAAACTGAAGATTGCTAGACCATTTGGATACACCCATATTCATGTATAGTAATTGCATGAGAAAAGATGGTAACATTGTGCTGGAGACCTTCTGTAAAGGGAGATGGTAGCGGGCGAGGAGGAGATACAAATGGGAGGTTTAATGGATTAATGTGGTATAAGGATTTGGGAGCTCATGTCAATGGGGAATTTTCCATGGCAGTAATACAAGCCAATAATTTGATGGAGGATCGGAGTCAGCTCGAATCAGGGCCATTGAGTTCTTTGAAATCAGGACCGCATGGAACATTTATAGGAGTTTATGATGGACATGGAGGACCTGAGACATCGCGGTTTATAAACAAAACTCTGTTCTCCAATCTCAAGAGTATGTAATGTTATTATTATTTGAATGCATGTGTTTTATTTTGTGAATTGGTTGATTTGATTCACAAAAAGATGCTAATTAGTTTATGTCTCCAATATATAACTTCTTTAGCTCGAAAACAGAAAGTACTGTACATACTTTTTTATAGAAAAGATCAGGGCTCGGAATTATTAGAATTTGGAAAAATTCTTAATATCTTCCTTTGACCTTCCCACGAGCTTCTTCTAGTTTGTGCGGAGTATAAAGAAATCCGTTTTGATATTTGGATAATTTTTTTGTATCTATGATCTGGCGAATTATCAATGTTTCTTTTCTAGGTTTTCCAAGATTTTCATCTTCCCTACAACTCCAGGGGACTCTAATAGACTAGAAATATTTTCGTGCCTCTTGTGTTAAATGGATGAAACCAAGAAATAATTCAACTAACAATTCGAACCAAGAAATGGAAGAATGATTGCCCTAGTGTCTAGACCTTTGCTAATCCTAGCATATTATCCTCCAGAGGTATTATTTGTGTTTCAGACTTAAAATTCAATTTCTTGTGAAAGTCTAATCTCATCTATATAATGTACAATAAACACTATTAGTTCTTTAATTTAATTGCATTTCATTTTCATTATCAGAATTTGCATCAGAGCATCAAGAAATTTCTGCTGATGCCATAAGGAAAGCTTTCTTGACAACTGAAGAAGAGTTTCTATCACTTATAAAGCGACAATGGAATGAGAAGCCACAGATTGCATCAGTAGGATCATGCTGTTTAGCGGGCATAATATGCAATGGACTATTATATATCGCGAATGTTGGAGATTCACGTGCAGTACTAGGTAGAGTAGATAAAGCTACAAAGAGTATAACGGCTATTCAATTGTCAACAGAACACAATGCTAGTATTGAGTCTGTGAGAGACGAGCTTCGCTCATTGCATCCTCAAGATTCGCGAATTGTGGTTCTCAAACACAACGTTTGGCGTGTGAAAGGTCTCATACAGGTATTTGTTGTATGTTATGCTTTCTTATGTTATGTAGCCTGTTAAGAAAATATGTAGTTTGAGCTTCAACGCGTTTAATTGATGGTGATATTCCTAATATATATCTTCGTAACAGGTTTCAAGGTCAATTGGTGATGCCTATCTTAAGAAGTCGGAGTTCAACCAAGCACCATTATTGGCAAGATTTAGGTTGCCTGAACCTTTCTCGAAACCAATCCTCAGCGCGGAGCCATCAATATCCGTTCACAGACTCAGTTCAAAGGATCAATTCGTCATATTTGCTTCAGATGGTCTATGGGACCATCTTAGCAACCAGGAAGCTGTTGATATTGTCCACAATCATCCTAGAAATGTAAGTTTTTCAATCTCTAGTTACAGTCAAACCTCTGTATAACAGTCTCATTCGTTCCGATATTTTTTGGCTGCTATAGTGAAGTGCTGTTATGGAAGACATATGTTATAACATAATATAAAAATCGATTTCGAGAAAAGCTTGACTTTTATAGTGAACGGTTGTTATATAGGGATGTTGTTATAGAGATGTCTGACTGTATGACCTTTATGTTCATTTGCACTTCTGATTTATCTGGTGATTAGTCAAGAAGTCACAATTCAAACCACAGCGCACGAGTTCAATCTCAATATTCTCATATTCTGAATGCACAACTTTTCAATCAGATTTTACCACATAATGAGCATGTATCCTCTTTACTCTTAGCAGGGAATTGCTAGAAGACTTATCGAAGCTGCTCTACATGTAGCGGCCAAGAAAAGAGAAATGCGTTATTCAGACCTAAAGAAGATTGACCGAGGCGTAAGAAGGCATTTCCATGATGATATTACAGTTGTAATTGTGTTTGTTGATCCATATTCCATGAATAGAAGTTCTTCTCGTGGTTCAATTCTTTCCATTAGAGGAGGTACTCCCTCCTCCCCAGAGTCCTAAAAGGGCAGGACAGCCCAGTGCACAAGGCATCACGCACTCACGCAGGGGTCGCACCTCTAGGGATGTGATGTAGATAGTCTACTCTAATGCAAGCATTAGTAGCTGCTTTCACTGTTCGAACCTATGACCTAGAGACAACTTTAGCCTCCCAAAGTCCTAGTTCCAACATTTTTCAAAGGTCAAATCCACTTGGAGAATTGCAAATGTCTATTTGTCTTCTTTCATTTCTCTGTAGTTTTAGCCTTTTAGGGTTGTAATGCGTTCTCCCCTTAATTGTTTTCATCAATTGATGGTTTATGGTTACTTCCTTAGTAGTGAAAAACGTAGAGACAAACATTTTGCTGCACTGTGCAAAATAGAAGAAGAGTATGATATTTTGGAGTCCAATATTAGGTGTTGTGCAATCGTTTACAGCAGTGAAAGCTTTGAGTGAGTTACTTTATTTCTCTTTCTCATTATGCTTTCACTTATTATTTGAACCAATCTACCTTAGTTTGTTTCATCATATTATAAGTTCTTTCTTCTCATCTACGGTAGTCTTATCTATACGTTTGCTGCTCTTGTGTTGAATAGAAATTTCTGGTACTTCTCTTCCTTCTTATGCAATTATTACCATGACTTAGGTCATAACTTTTTTGTTACTTTGTGCAATCATTTCTGGTCTCCGGTGGCAGAGCTAGTATTTTCTCTAAGGAGATCAAAATATAGAAATATAAATTCATAAATAAATCAAGGGAAGTTAATATATAGTATATACAGTATATTTATAAAAATTATTTTTACATAGTTACGCAGTGTAATTTTCCGACGATTTGAATACATGTGACTCTGCCACTACTTATCATAATTTTTGCTTTTCGGTTGGTTAATATTTTATCTTTTTATTTTTATTTTATAGTTTTAGGTGTTATAAGATATTGTAAATAAAGAAATTTGGGAAACAACAAGTAGAAAAATGTCAAATTGACAGTTGGAAGTGAAAAAGAGGATCAATATGACCGTTGATTAATGGTTACAAAATCCAATCGTTATTTCTTCTTATTATTTCTTTGAAAAAGATGCTCTTCTTATTCTTTTGGGTTAGACTTGGGCCCCCGGAAAAATAGCATGGGCTGTGCAATTTTCGGACTAGTATGAAAAATAGCCAACTTTTACTAAGTCATTAAAAAATAATTATTATTTTATGTGAATATAAAATTTGGACAAAAATACCCTAGCTGAAGCACGAAAAGTTCCAGCATAATAAGTTGGACAATGAAGCTCATGCGTATGAGCTTCCAACATATTATATTGGAACTTCAACATATTATGAAATTCCGGCACATTAAGCTGGAATCTCATACGTAAACAATTCGAACTCCAGCATATTATGCTGGAATTTTCCGAAATTTTAAAGGTGTTTTGGTTTATATTTTATTTTACATGAAAAAGTGACTAAAAAATTTTCAATTAGCAGTTGTAAATCAGGCTATTTCTGATTTTCCACCAATTTCCTGGATCAAGAATCCTGAGACTGGCAAGGCTCGATTTCTACATGTGGGCCTGTTTGGGACTCATATTCCGTAGAAAATGACGTGCAGTAGCCACTAATTAAGGGTGTCTTTAATTTTTATCCACTAATTATAATGCTCAGCAAAAATAGCGACTACTAATAGGGAAAAGACTATTTTACCCTTTCCTTCATTAAAGGTAACAGTTTAGGCTTCTAGGAAATTATTTATGTATTTATCTCTCAATTCTGGGCAAACTCATACTTATAACGCTCACAATTAGCAGCATACTGGAAACTGAACAAGGATGAACATGATATATTGGGAGCTGAACATTCATATAAGATCAGTAAGCCATCTAACTAAGAAGTCAAACAACCATTATATGCAAAATGCTATGTCTCATGAAGAATAAAGATTTTATAATGCATCGAGTTGAAAATGAGGCAAAAAGGAGAAGAGATACGTATTTATCTCTCAATTACATCAATATTGGAGAAAGGTAACAGTTAGGCTTCAGGAAATTATTATGTATTTATCTCTCAATTCTGGGCAAACTCATACTTATAACGCTCACAATTAGCAGCATACTGGAAACTGAACAAGAATTAAGGACAGACAGTCCTTAAGTTTTAAACTTGAAACTATAAGTTAAGGACTTCCCATCCTTAACTTTTAATCTTTGAAATCAAAGTTAAGGACAGGAGTCCTTAAGTTTTCAACTTTGAACTATAAGTTAAGGACTTCCTGTCCATAACTTTTTAACCAGCAAGTCAAACTTAAGGACTGTTGTCCTTAACTTTTGAACTTAAAACTCAAAGTTAAGGACAGACAGTCCTTAAGTTTTAAACTTGAAATTATAAGTTAAGGACTTCCTGTCCATAACTTTTTAACCAGCAAGTCAAACTTAAGGACTGTTGTCCTTAACTTTTGAATTAAGGACAGACAGTCCTTAAGTTTTAAACTTGAAACTATAAGTTAAGGACTTCCTGTCCTTAACTTTTAATCTTTGAAATCAAAGTTAAGGACAGGAGTCCTTAAGTTTTCAACTTTGAACTATAAGTTAAGGACTTCCTGTCCATAACTTTTTAAAAGTTAAGGACTTCCTAGTCCTTAACTTTTAATCTTTGAAATCAAAGTTAAGGACAGGAGTCCTTAAGTTTTCAACTTTGAACTATAAGTTAAGGACTTCCTGTCCATAACTTTTTAACCAGCAAGTCAAACTTAAGGACTGTTGTCCTTAACTTTTGAACTTAAAACTCAAAGTTAAGGACAGACAGTCCTTAACTTACAATTACACGTTCAAAAGTTAAGGACAAGCACTACTTAACTTACAGTTACAAGTTCAAAAGTTAAGGACAATAGGTCCTTAACTTTGACTTACAAGTTCAAAAGTTAAGGACATGTAGTCCTAAAGTCCTAAACTTAGAGTTACAGGTTAAAAAGTTAAGGACATATAGTCTTGAAGTCCTGAACTTAGAGTTTCAAGTTCAAAAGTTAAGGACATGTAGTTCTGAAGTCCTGAAGTTAAGGACATGAGCAGAAGGGTATTTTTGTCCGGGCAGTTAAAGTTCATTAAACCAGTGGCTAAAAACTAAAGATATTTAAAACACTGCTTTAAAATAAAGACAGGAGCTGTTATGTCTATTTGTGCACATCGCCCTCATATTCCGTGGGTCGGGTTGGTGAGTTTTGTGGGCCAAGCTAGCCCAGTTGCAGTTCTAGATGATCTTGGAATTATGAACACTTTGTGTCCATGTCAACTGATAGCTAAAATTGCCAAAATTTCACGGTATAGCCAGTTTTCGGACTGGTCAATCAAAAATAGCCAGCGTTTACCAAGTCAATGAAAAATAGCCACCGTTTTGCTGCAATAGAGACCGGTCCAGCATAATATACTGGAGTTCGGTGCACTTGTGTATGAACTCCAGCATATTATGCTGGACCGGTATACTTTGCTGGCTCCAGTATAATATACTGGAGACTGGAGCACTGGTGCTCCAAACTCCAGTATATTATACTGGACCATTATACTTGCTGGAACTCCAGTATATTATGCTGGAGTTCTAGTGTATTTATGCTGGAACTCCATCATATTATGCTGGAGTTCCAGTATACTATCCTGGAACTCCAGTATAATATGCTGGAGTTCAAGTATACTTATACTGGAACTCCAGCATAATATACTGGAGTATTTTCCGGGTTTTGAACAGTGTTTTCGCTCAGATATATCTTTATATAAAAAGTGGCTAAATTTCGATTACTTTTGAAATTGGGCTATTTTTGAATGACCAGTTGTAAATCTGGCTATTTTTAAAATTCACCCGCTAAAATTGAGTGAGAATTGATGCTTTCATTCTTAACCATTAATTAACAATATAACCGAATCTCGGCAGTATAGGTATATGTATTGAAGAATAATAAGAAATATATTAATATTATTCCAAATAAACTTATATATATATATATATATATATATATATATATATATATATATATATATATATATATATAGAGAGAGAGAGAGAGAGAGAGAGAGANCCTACTAAGTAAGTAAAATAATATATTTCAAACCTAGTAAATATATGAGTCGTGGTAGATACAGCTGTCAAAATGGGCTAGCTCAGCCCAACCCAACCCAAGCCTCGTGGGCTTTTAAATATGATGGGTTAGGACGGGCCGGCCCTCCATCTATATGGGCCTTAAAATGGCCAGCCCAGCCCAGCCCTAAGAGGTCGCGGGCTAGGGCGGGCCGGCCCTTCAATATTTTTAGAAAAAAATATTTTTTCAAATCTTTAGATATTTTTTCGTGACATAATCTCTTAATCACATGAATGACTTCTGTTTATTTAGAGTATACAAGAATCTTGATATTTGACAAGAAATCTCGTAATTGAAATGCAAATTTTCTATATCTCTAGCTCTTCTTTTTTTTTTTTTAATGTTCCATGAATATTTTTTTAGTACTTTTCTTTCACTTTCCTTAGGTTCAGGAATTGCATCAATAAATTTATATGTTAAGGTTTTTTAATTTAGGTTTAACATTTATTTGTTGATTTCGTCATTATAGTCCATAAATTTCTAAAATTCATGAAATTTGCTAGTGTTGTCGCTTTTCTTTGGGTATTAAAAATTGACATTTTTTTATACTGAAGATCAATTTAATAATTAATAATACATTAAAGTAACCAAACTGATTATTGGCCACTTAAAGTAATATTTTCTTTTGAAAAAAATTATTATTGGCCACTTAAAACTTTCTTAGTTCGTTGTTAGTTAAGCAAAAGAAAAACTAACCTTGTCATACTACATACATGTCAATAATATAAATTCTAGTTGATATGGAAGGGTAAATGAGCAATCAAAGATTGGAAAATGGGGATTATAAATAATATTTTTTAGTTTTTACTTTATTAAATATTTAAATTTGAATTTAATTAATTTTTGGCCCACGGGCCGGCCCGGGCCCAACCTCGATCAAGCCTCAAGGGCCAGCGGGCTGACTTGGGCCGGGCTTATAAGTCTTAATTTTAAATGGGCTAAAAAAATCTCAACTCAGCCCTTCCCAAGTAGCGGGCTGTGTTGGGCTGGCATCACGGGCCAAGCCCATTTTGACGGCTCTAGTGGTAGAGCTTCAAACTCGAACCTATAAAACTAAAATCCTGACGTAGCCTCTATTTAGTAGAAGAAGTTATATTATACGTAAATTTCTCTAATATATGTCAATTTCCAGAAAGATTAAAAGGCTCTTTGTAAATACTAGACCTAATGTAAGTGTAACAAAATAACTATTCCCTCGGTTTCAATTTATGTGGCATACTTTTCTTTTTAGTTTGTCCCAAAAAGAATGTCATATTTTATTATTTAGAAATAATTTAAATATAAACCTTTTATTTTACAATTAATAAGATAATTTATAACCAGACAAATATATATGATTTATTTTAGGCCACAAATTATTAAAGTCTTACTTTTTTTCTTAAATTCTGTATCGAATCAATACCGCTACATAAGTTGGAATGGGGAAGTAAGACTTAGGGTGTGTTTGGTATAACGGAAAATATTTTTCTTGGAAAATATTTTCCAAGAAAATATTTTTTTGGAAAACAAGTAGTAATTTTATTCATTTTCCGGTGTTTGGTACACAAATTAAGGAAAATGACTTCTCAAGAGTATTCATAAATAATTTAGATATAATAAATATGAAGCCATAAACTTTCAAACCAACAACCTTCCGAGCCCACAAATTTTATAAACTTTCGAACCGCTAAACTTTCAAAAGAGCGAAATTTCGAACCCGTAAACTTTATAATTTATAAACCCGTAAACTTCCAATCACATAAACCTCCGAACTCATAGTTTTGGAACTTGTAAAATTTTAAACCTTTAAACCGATAAATAAAAATATTAAAACTGAAAAATATATCTAAAAAATATTTTTCTTCGGGGGGGAGGGGCAGGGGGGAGGGGGGGCAGTAAAACAAAAAAAACAAAAATTTAAATTACAAAAAAAAGTAATTTTTTTTTTGTTGGAGGGGGGAAGGGGGAGGGGTTGAGGGGGGTTAGGGGTGGGTGGTGCAGAAAACGAAAAAACAAAAATTTAAAATTCTAAAAAAAACAAATTAGATAAAAAAAATTTTTTTTGCGGTGGGGTGGGGTGGGGTGGTGGGGTAGTAGGGTGGGTGGTAATGGAAAACTGAAATTTAAAAAAAAAAAAAAAAAAAAAAAACCTTTTTTGGAGAGGGGGTGGGGTGGATTGGTGAGGGTGGGGAAGGTTGAGAAGAAGTTTTGGAAAATGTTTTCCCTTCTCTTGATAAGGAAAACATTTTCCTCCAATTGGAGGAAAATGAGTTCATAAGGAAAATGTTTTCCAAAACATTTAAGCCAACCAAACATGGGAAAATTGGAAAATATTTTTTAAAAAATGTTTTCCTTGTTACCAAACACACCCTTAATCTCAACTAATTAGTATTACCTATATATCTTTTGCTTTTATCATATTGTACTAATTTCGCTAATTTGTATGAATACTTACATATTGTAGATATTTTGAGACACTTCCTTATATTTGATTATCGGTCTATCTTCTTCCCTTAAAATTAAACCTTCATGGCGTCAAACAATTACATATAAAAAGTCTATTCATGACACGACAAACCCATCTCAAATGACATTTTTTCACTTTATTTTTTATGTATACTACTTGTACATTCTTTTCTACATAAATATTTACGATCTTGTCTAATCTCGTACGATAGAATATCCATCTTAACATTTATACATCTATGACACTTATCAATAAAACTAATGCATGGCAGAAATATTTGTGACCCCCTTGAATTTGGCAAATTTTATTTATTTTTTCTTTAAATTTTATGTGGTCTTTAATTTCCCTGTGAACTTGAAAATTATTTCCTGAACCCTCCTAGACGCTAATGTGGCAAAGATGTGAATATACTTTCTTTTAGGCGTGTGGGAGGGAAAAAAAATCAGCTTCTAAGTGTGGTATTTTCAAATATTAATTGCCACATAATCAACAACAACAACAACAATATACACAATGTAGTTCCACAAGTGGGGTCTGGGAAGGGTAGAGTGTACGCAGACCTTACCCTTGCTTTCAAAAAGGCAGAGAGGCTGTTTCGGAAAGACCCTCGGCTGCCACATAATCAATATAATAATTTATTCAGTCCAATTGTATTTGACGTTGTTTCTTCTTAATATACATCGCATATTTTATCTCTATTGTATTTTTTTTATATACAATGTATATTTATTTCGACTATGTATTTTTTTCGATCCAAATCTACAAAGGTTAGTTGAATTCTATTTCTTTTAGCCAAATAAAAAGAAGGTTTAGCCAAAGTAACGAAGTTCAAATGATGTATTTTCTACAAAAAGAAAAAAGTATTATGTATTTTTCTTTTCATGCAATGACTATTTATTTAAACAATGCATTTGTCACGTTCCAAATTACCTCCTAGACGTGACTGGCACCCAGCTAATACCACCCGTCAGGAGAACCATACTTTCTTACCTTAGCCATTAATTTGCAATATTTGATTAATTAAATGAGTATCCAAATAATCTGATAATCAATTACGAACAATTAATATCTCGAAATAGTATACTGAAACTCTAGCCCAAATCTCATACTAGACCGTGGAGCATCTAAGAGGATTGCAAAAAGACATCATATGAATAAATAATAAAGACTCTTTTGGCAGCCTCCACGAACAATGCGGCAGCTCACCTCAATAACTGAATCAACTCTAGCGAACTCGTCAGCTACTAGCTTCGTCTTTACCAATAGTATCTGCATAGACATGCAGGTAAAGAGTGAGTTATACGTAAATATAACCTAGTAAAATTCTCGACCCGCCACTCTAAATACCTCTGGAACAAGTGTTAGAAAATACAAACACACAACGAGCACATAAATAATATGTACAGAAATTCTTTCGCCATATATGATTACCTTATAAGGTCCAAACAATTATTCAACAACAATACTATATACCTCAACACAATCTACACTAAGGACTTGTCATAAATGGTAGTGTAGAAAATTAACCAAACACCCCAACGAGTCCACGATAACATACACAATGTTAGACATAGCTTGTATATGTGGGGGTTTCCCACATCGGTAAGTTGAAGTGATTTTGGAGGCCTTAAAAGGCTAAGCCCACTAAGTCATATAGAATGAGTATTTGACATACTTCTAAAAGTATGTGTAACATATATTACTATATATATATATATATATAATAATATATATATATATATATAATAATATATATATATATGTATATATATATATATTTAATTATATATCTAAATGACTTGGACTTGGAGTTGGGGCTTGGGCGCGGGCCGGGTCGGACCTTTAAATAAAGGTTTTATTTTTGTATTTATTTTTTGGAACAGTTTCTGATTATTTAAATTTGAATTTAAATAGAATAGGCATGACTGTTCGTATAGGAGTGTGACTTTTTAGAAAAGTCTTCTCTTGAATTCTATAAATACAAGGAGACTCCAAGAGCAGCGACATTCAATTTGCATGTGTAATTCTGGCTTTGTTGTATTCTGACGGAGAATTGCTTGTAATCCCCTAAAGAATATACGGGCAATATCTCTTGAACGATAGTGATCTTTCACGCCTCAAAGCTATGCTTCTCTTTTATTCTTCTGTAATTTTTCTAACAATTTTCAAGAGATATTCTGCTATGGAGAAGTTTATGTCTGTTGTGGAGAACCCAAAAGAGTTCATCAAACTAGATCGATTTGATGGATCGAACTTCACTCGCTGGAAGGACAAGATGATTTTCTTGCTTACCGCTCTAAAGATATTTTACGTCCTTGATCCAATGTTGCCTGCAATGTCGGAGCCCACTGAAGAAGATTCAGAAGACACCAAAGCAGAGAGGAAGAAACGCCAAGATGATGAATTGCTCTGCCGAGGACACATTCTGAACACTTTGACAGATCGACTCTATGATTTGTACTCCAATCTGAAATCACCAAGAGATATCTGGACAGCATTGCAGACCGCATATGAAAATGAAAAGCGAGGTATTGATAAATTTCTGTCTTTACAATACTTTGAATTTAAAATGGTTGAGACAAAGCCGATTAAGGATCAGATTCATGAACTACAAATCTTAGTTTCAAAACTAAGTGATCTTGAAGTTAAAGTTCCGGATGCACTTCAGATAGGTGTCATACTCTCGAAATTGCCTTCTTCCTGGAATGACTATAGAAAGAAAATCTTGCATTTTTCTGATAAATTAACAGTGGATCAATTTCGAACTCACCTTCAAATTGAAAGTGAAACTCGTGCTCGTGACGCTATAGTCCATCCTTCGAGTTCTACTGTTAATTTTGTTAGTCAAAATGATACAGCAAATGGAAATAAAAATCTGAAAGTTTCTAACAAGCCTCGTTTTAAGAAATGAAATGATTTAAAGTGTCATCATTATGGGAAGAAAGGACACAAGATTTGTGACTGCAGGTTTAAGAAAGCAGGAATTAACTTCAACCATGGGAATTCTGGAAATTCAAGGAAGTCTGAGAAAGCAAACATGGTGGAGAGTTCTTCTCAAGGCTTGGTTGCAATGGTTTCTGTAGTACCATGTAGTATGGTTACAGAATTAAACATGGTTGCTGCTTCTAGTCAGAGTCAAGACTGGTTGTTAGATTCTGGTGCCATAATTCATGTTTGTTACGAAAAGAACATGTTCAAGACCTATGCAGAAGTAAAGGAACCCGAGAAGGTTCTGATGGGCAACCATGTGACCGCTAATGTTTCAGGAAAGGGAAATGTTGAGATAAATTTCACTTCCGGACAGAAGTTAACATTGCTGAATGTATATCATGTTCCCGACATGAAGAAGAACTTGATGTCCGCTGGTTTGCTGTCTAAGAGAGGCTTCAAGATAGTCATAGAATCTGATCATGTAATAGTAACTAAGAATGGTGTCTTTGTTGGAAAAGGATACAATTGTAATGGCATGTTTAAATTGAATATCAATGAAATAAATTATGTTTCTGCTTATATTGGTGAATCTGATTCTATTTTATGGCATGCTAGATTAGGTCATTTAAATTTTGGTTCCTTAAAATATATGTCTAGAAATGGTTATATATCATGTAAAACTGAACATGTAGGGAAATGCGAAATTTGCATACAAACAATAATGACAAAGAAACCATTTCGTAAAGTTGAAAGATTTTCAGAATTATTAGATTTAGTACACTCTGACATATGTGAATTAAATGGTGAATTAACTAGAGGAGGCAAAAGATATTTTATTACTTTTATAGATGACTTCTCTAGATTTACATATGTTTATTTACTTCAAAAC
>NW_017673236.1:77255-103132 GCF_001879085.1 Nicotiana attenuata
TAAGTTGAAGTGATTTTGGAGGCCTTAAAAGGCTAAGCCCGCTAAGTCATATAGAATGAGTATTTGACATACTTCTAAAAGTATGTGTAACATATATATATATATATATAATTATATATCTAAATGACTTGGACTTGGACTTGGGGCTTGGGCGCGGGCCGGGTCGGACCTTTAAATAAAGGTTTTATTTTTGTATTTATTTTTTGGAACAATTTCTGATTATTTAAATTTGAATTTAAATTTGAATTTAAATAGAACAGGCATGACTGTTCGTATAGGAGTGTGACTTTTCTGAAAAGTCTTCTCTTGAATTCTATAAATACAAGGAGACTCCAAGAGCAGCGACATTCAATTTGCATGTGTAATTCTGACTTTGTTGTATCCTGACGGAGAATTGCTTGTAATCCCCTAAAGAATATACGGGCAATATCTCTTGAAAGATAGTGATCTTTCACGCCTCAAAGCTATACTTCTCTTTTATTCTTCTGTAATTTTTCTAACACACAATGCCCCAAATCTACCACGACGGCATACACAATGCCCCAATTATATTACGGCAGCGAAGAAATAATTTCTAATGCCTCAACACCATAGCACGAGGTTACGCCACATCACACTGCACCACAAATCACTTATGAAATAATTTCAGTTTTTTTCCCACAAAATAATATATATTTGCGGCCGGTCATAGACCACCAATTCTGCCAAGTACACGCTCGTCCCAACACATGGACCATGCATACAAAATATACTTTCAGAACGGATTTTGAAAAAAGCAAACATCGAAGCTTAAAGTCTTACTTACCTCGCTAATAGGAAGTTCCAACCTTGCAACGTCTAGAACGCCAATTAAACAATCTCCAATGGCCTCAATCTATTCAAAATATTGAATAACACATCCTAATTAGTCTAGGTGAATAATTTTCATAATCTTAAGACAGGTCAAAATCAAAGTCAACCCCAATCCAATTACTAAAAAATCTGTACAGAATTCTCAAACGCATAACGTGAAAAAAAATGCCGAAGCAGTGAATGCATTACGATGGTTCAATCCATCCAATCTCATTTATTACTATTCCTAATTTGTCAATCTTTGGATATCGTTACTTTATCCCTATTATTACACAATTATTGTCTAATTATCATAACATAATCATTATCTTCTAATCTATATATATATAAAGTTGGGAATGAGAAAGGTGATGTGGCGCTTCCTATGACCAGCATTGGTATTTATCTATTTTCTCCCTTTTTCTACAATTTCTTATTCATTCTACCACATATAACAAACAAACCGATTCGGGAAAAGACTATAGTTTTGCTTCTGAAGGGTCGCATTGGTAACGCAAAACACTAACCATTTGCTTCTGAAAAGTCGCATTTGTAATCAATTCCATTTACGCTTCCGTTTCCAAAAGATAATCAATGGCCCCCCGATTTTTCACTGTCTTTTGTCCTCCTCTAATATGTACCCATGCAAAGTGCAATAATTATATTCTAAATAGACCGCACTATGGGTATGCCTCCAGCTTATTCTGTCTTGCAATATCCTTCTTCTTCATCTCCTACAATTATTAACAATGATATGATTGGTTAAATTTATATAAGTATATTGCTATTATTCTTTGTTGCGCAGTTTTACTTTTGAAGAAATGAAGAGATTTGACCACCACCGGACATAAATTTCGTGGCAGATGCCCCCTCAGGTTCCGGATGCTCATGACTGTTTTGATGTCTATTTATGGATACAACAATCATGTATGCATATTCTCCCACTTGAGAATTCATGTTGCCTTAAAAATATTATAAATTGAAGTGTTGTTTGGAGAAAATTCTGTTTTAAAAGGCTACATAAGTTATCCAGAATGATAATTGTCCGCCTCATTCTGTTGGAAAAATTGATAAAAAGGAAGTATTAGAAGTTGAAGTAAAAAAAATTGTGAAGTTAATGATATATATGCAGATATTAAATTCACTTGGCAATAGGATTCAAAAGAATCTCTCTCTCTCTCTCTCTCTCTCTCTCTCTCTCTCTCTCTCTCTCTCTCTCTATTTTGCTGTTTCCTGGGTAAGGGTTATAGCAAACTGAGTTTGCTCTAATTTTGTCATTGATGCATTCACACAGTGACTGGCAGAGTGGCAGTTGGAGAACTCGCAATATGAGATATGTTGGTGAAATTCTTTTTGCTTCAGTAAAATTTTCTTCTTCTTTTTTTCAATGTGAATTGAATAATTGTTAACCTTCTTCATCTTTCTACTCATTATTTAACCGTTTAATATTTTTTATTTTCAAATACAAAATAATACTTAGGCAATGTATCAGTTATGGTGAGCCAAAAATCCAAAAGTTTTTGCTGTTCTCCTGCGAGATTGAACACATCTATTGGGATATTCAGGAACGACGGTAGCTTAACTTTTGGCCTACTTTGCGAGACTTATATTTGATCTAAATTTTTATCGTATGGAATGAATTAATCATACAACTTTTAGCCTACTTTGCGAGACTTATGGGTTTCATGTGGAGTGTGACAAAAGTCTTAAGTTAATCAGAATTAAGAGTTAAGGTATGTTTTACGTTATAAGAATTCCATTTCTTTTTCGTTCATGATCAGATAATTGAACGAAGAGAGATACTACATGTTCGCCGAGTGTATTCATCTTCAACAGTTATCTTTATGAAATTGTCTTGTATCCACTATAACTAGGAAGCAAGCCATCAAAGACTTATTCTTCTGGCACATTAACTTCTCATGCCTGTGTTGATCCTCCAATTTATGGTAATTGTTGGAATACATATATAGTTGGGTGTTGAGAGAAAAGGTGGTTAAGTTTTTGCATCTGAACATTTCTTCAGCACATGATATATAATGCAATCCTACATACATGACAAGACGATTCATTCAAATTCTTTTGCATTGAAAAATGAATAAATTAAATTATATCGCCAATCAATTCCCTGTATTCATTAGTGCTTTGAGTCTCTTTATTTGCATACTATTTTTGTGCTTTTAAGTCTCTTTAGTTACTTTTATTACTGGGAAGTTACAGAGGAAGAAAGAAAAGGAACATTTGGAAGCAAAATATTCTCAAGTGATTAAAATTAGAGAAACAAGTTATAAAAAGAATTTAAACTTGAAATATATTCTATATTTGGACTTAAGGACTAATTTTTTTTAAATACTCAGATATTATAGAGAAAAAAAATTTCTTTTTACGACCGCGCGTTCGCGCGGACAAATTTACTAGTTATTATATAAAGATCATCTCCTAACTAAGAATTAATACCAAGTTCTGCAACGGGTGTATTGTTTTTCCATAACAAGGTTGCAATCTCAATCCCTAACTCATTATCACTTGCAATCATGATTGAGTTTTATTCAATTCTTAAGCAACGTTGCTATAATGATTATTGTCCCAATCATCATCAACATTATCAATATAGTTAATTCACTCCAATTTCATTGAACACTATTGTATGTAAGAATTAAAAATAGACATACCTTGTAATTTGGTATCTTCTCTACAAGAATTCCTATGCATTACAGTTGAATTGAGCAGTAATCATGCCGACCCAATAATGTATTTTCCCTAATATTCTTTACTGAAAACACCCAGCCGTAAAATATATATATTCCAATCCCTAAATCCTAATTATCATAATATAAGGTTAAGGACTCTATTTTTCATCTCTATTATAATTTAAATTATTAATGTTGCTCACTGATATACCTAATTATAAATTAGGCCACTAATCTCTTATTTCATAAAGAAAATTTTACCTCCTATAGCAGAGGTTGATACCTTATTTATTATCAAAAAATACCCTTTTAAAAATTATCTCCTATAGCTACCTTTTAATTTTTATAACAAAATATCTATTTATGGCCACTTCCTACCTTTAAGCCATTAAATACGCTGTGTATTATTTTTCTCTCTCCATCTCTCCTCCCTCTCTCCTCCTTTCTCTTTCCTCTTACTTCTCTTTTTTCCCCTGGTTTTTCCTCCCCTTTTTAGAAACCCTAGCAGGGGCTGTGTTCCGCCAACAACAGATTAGGCCGGCGACCACTTCCTCCCTTTCCTTGTTGTGTCACCCCTAACCCCCTCCTCCGGCCGGCGATTTCTTTTACACAGTTGTGTTACACATTCTAAATTTTTTTTTAGATTTTGCATTGATTGTTCATGTTTGCCTTGTGAGATCTGAAGAAGTTCTGTCTCTAGTTTCCGTTTGATCCTTTAAATTGGTGCTTCTTCAACAACTGTCTTCATTTAATTGGCGGCGACGCCCCACATGGCGGCAACCTGGATATCGGTGGATTGGGGATGGATCGGAGTTTGGGGCTGAGGAACTTGAAGAGTCTGTTGCCTTTTTTCTCATTGTATTTCAACGTCTCGCTGTATTCTATGTATTTCATTGTATTCACTATCTTTTTTTTTCATATTTCAATGTATCTCGTTGTATTCCATGTATTTCATTGTATTCACTGTCTTGCTGTATTCCATGAATGTATTCATATGTTTTTTTAATTAATATAATTTATGTATTCAGATGTATATATGTATTCAAATGTCTCTGCAGTATGTATTCATATGTTTTTGCACTATAGATGACATGCTATACTTCATGTATTCACTGTATTTTTTTTATGTATTTAACTGTATTCAATGTAATTATATAATTTCAATATATAAATCTATTTGTAAAGATACCACTAAAACTAAAAAAAGAAAAGATGGATTGAATCTCTGAAGATTGCTCTGTTTTTGGGGTGTTTTTCGGTTGAGAATCTTTTCTATAACTGAAAATACAAATTTTGTATGTTATAGATGAGTTTGTTGAGTTATATTAGGATTCTATCGCGTTAATTGATTGATTTACTATTTTTAAACAACTGAAGACCTTTTTTTCCGCAAATTCCGTTACTGTATTCACGAATACAGCTCGCAAATACAGTTGAATACATTCTCTACTTAGCTGGACTCCCTTATTTTTCGCGAGTTTTGCTACTGCATTCACGAATACAGTAGCAAAAATACATCGAATACAGTCTATAACAACTGAAAACATAGCTATAGGAAGTAATTTAGTAAATGGAAGCTATTGCAAGCTAATAATTACTAAAACATAGCGGTTTCTGAAAATTTCTCTTTAATAAAGGGAAAATTTCATATAAGAACAACTGGGCTCCCTACTTTTAATTTTATAGCCCATATTTCAATTTACAACTAACTAGCCCAAAAATAATAGGCTAATACTCAACATTCAACTCCAATAGGTTCTCGAAATTACTATTTAATTTTTAAAAAAGATTGCTCAAGCTTTTAAGTTAATTTTCGAATCAGTAACTGTGACTCAAATATTAATTCAACAAACCAAATCCATTTGGGTGGTGTAAATTAGATTTTTAACAAGCTTAAATATGTGGTTTTAAATTTCGAATTTAATTTTGTGAGAAATTCGTAGTGGGTATTATTTAGACTTGTTAAAAATGGTATAAGGAGGTTTTATATAAAATTTGAAGTCATTTAATGGAGATTTGGACTGGTTTAGAACAAGAATTGCAACAGAAAATCGTGAAGAAGTTCGCCTACAGACGCTTGTATAAAGGTGTATAAAAGTGTATAAGATGTATTTATACACTCGTATACACTATTATACAAGATTATACATAATAATACAAAAAACTGACTCCATCTTCTTCCTTGCGTCTTTTCTGAAATTTAACTCAAATCTTGCTCAAATCTGCTCCAAATCACTTCAAATTTAAAATTTGAACTCCTTTTGATATTTTCAATTAATTGGAACAATACCCAATCCAAACAACTAACAAACTCAAAAAATCCTATTTTCGGAAGCAAAGCTTTGAATGGCCTTCATTGGTGGACTTCTACCCTTCAATTTTCTTACATTGGAACCAGGTGACACATGGGAGAAGCAGTAATGGCGGACGATCCCTTGAAGCATATATAGAAGATGTGAGAAGAAGAGAGAGCGAAAGCAATGGTTGTGCAAACACAAATTTAACTCCATAGCTTTTAGAAGCATTTGGTTGTAAGAACACAGATTAATTTTTCTTTAACCAAAAAAAAAAAGAACACAGATTTTTGAGTTTGCTAGTGCTTTCAAAAAAAGTACAATATGGGCTAGGTCGGGTAAAACTTAAAAACATGGGCCACTTTTTGTTATGATGTGAAGTCGTGTGTATTTTCTTGTAATTCTTTCTTTGATAAACTCTCTTATATATTGTGTAATAAATTTTCCTTCCACTAATTAGTATTTGACCCAATAGCTACAAATAATATAAATTCTCTAATTTCGCAATTAATAAGTATATAAAAATATTCGGGTTTATTACAATATTATTCTCTTTTGGGTCAAATTCATAAAATATTTGGTTGGAATTTATTATTTTAACCAAATCTTTTAGCCAAAATATGGAGTTCCAAGAATGTTTTTTAATTTTAATTTTTTCCTTAGATGCAATGAGTATATATTTTTTTTAACGGTTATTCCTTCTTTTTCTGACCAAATATTTAAAAATAACTTACTTAAAATATTATTATATTTATACAAATAAAATATTATAGTCAAAATATTGTCGTTCCAAGTTTTTTTTGGCATGGAAAAATATTTTAAATAATTGGTGGACTTAAACGGACAAAAATTTATATTTCATGGTAAAAAAATACCATATGGGCAAAAAAATATTAAATAATTGGTGGACTTAAAATGGTAAAAATTTCTATTTCATTGTAAAAAAAAATATCACATGGACAAAAAAAATTATGTGGTAGTGCGTGTGTCACACTCTCATAGATTGTCAGCATCCAAAAGGTTGAGGCTATCAAAACGGTTCAGAGGAATATAAAGACCGCATAAAATTTAAGAAAAAACTAAATAAAAAGTTGTCAAAGTTCAGGGTCCCGAACTATTCTGCCAGTTTTAATTTGGTAAGCATAAGATTTCCCTAAAGTTATTCCATTTCAGTAATTATTTAATTCTACATATTGTATTTTCATCTATATCTACTGATGAGATTAAGAGCATGTTTGGAAAGCCAACTTGGAAATGGATTTGGGTGTAGTATGTTTGTTTGGCCAAGTAATAACTTGGTCATCATAGAATTGAGTGTAATTGGAAGGGTGTAATTACACTCTCCAATTATCAAGGGGAAAGTGAGAATTGGTGGTAATTATACTGTGTAATTACAAGGTTACTTTATAGTTTCTTTCCTTTTTATTTTTATTTTTATTTATTTTTTATAACTTTTTATTTCTATTATTTTTTTATTTTTTTAATTTTTACTTTTAATTTCTTTTAAAAGTTTAAAATATATTTTTCTTTATACATTATTTATTTTTTATTTCTCTACCTTTACTTCTTGTGATTCCATGTAATTGCCTATATTTTATTTTTTATTTATTTTATTATTCTATGTTATTGAAACTACACCTCCTAATATTAGAAATAATGAGTCATTAACAAACCTGGCATATAATGAGAGATGCAACTAAAGTGGAATTTCGTTGTTGAATGTGGTTATAACTTATTATGTTTCTTAATCTTAAGTTGTAGTGAAACTTACTATTATTATGTTGGAATATGACATATGTTAAACTATATTTTTTTTAATTTTAAAATTATGTTATATTCATGGTTCCAATTTACTTATTTTAGTAGTATTGTCTCACATTGCATGTTGTTCATTTTTTAGATAGAATTGATATATTAGTTTTTGTCATAATAATGTTATTACACTATATTTATAAATATTAATTTATTTTATCAAACATGAATTTCGTGATGTTCTTACAAAACGTACATGTTTAGTTTTAGTAAGTATCTATATAAATTTGAAAAATATATATATAAATTGTTTTGACAATATTTGTTATAAATATATGATTACTAATTAACGTATATTCATGAAAAATATACATCTTAAATACCAAATATATATCATTTATACTAATAAAAATTTATAGGCATATACTTATTATATTAATTTTTAAGTTTTGATAATTACTTCATTTAAAATTAAATCTAACGGTGTAATTATACTTGTGCAATCAAACAGTAAACTTGTAATTATACTGTAATTACGCTATGACTAACAAACAGATAGTCATAATTATACAACTATATAATTACTAGGCTGTGTAATTACTACCCTAGTAATTATACAAATTCCAATTACAGACCCTAAACTGTAATATTCTCAATGTTTAATATGGTCAAAAGAAGCATTTAAATTCGAAACTTGGTCCCTAAATTTCGTCAGTGCTTTGCTCACACCATACCTTGATCAATGCTATAAAACCTCCAATTTCCCTTCCTGTTGATCATCAAATTTCACCCCCACAATTCTATTTCGCAGCAGCAGCAGTGGAACCAGCAACTATATATGGCTACTTCGTAAGTTTAGCATCCTCTTTTAATACTCTTTTAGGTTTCTGTTATGTAGTCCCAAATGTACAGACGGTACGTACACTGATACTGATAAGTGTATGCGTATATACGAAAAGTTTGATTTCTATACTTCCCTTTTAATGTATGTTGATGGGGTTTATTTGATTTGTACAGAAATGTACAAGAGGTTCTTCCTCCGTCTCTTGATTCTACTTCTGAACCCCCGACTCTCTTTGATGGAACTACCAGGTTCTGACCATCTCTGTTTTTTTTTTCTTGGTTATTTGTTTTATTTGATAGATCGTAAATTGTAAAGTTGCCTCCGTGTGACCTATACGTCACGGGTTCAAGCCGTGGAGCAGCCACTAATGCTTGCATTAGGTTAGGCTGTCTACATCACACCCCTAGGGCTAGGTGCGGCCCTTCCCCGACCATGCGTTAATGGGTGATGCTTTGTGCACCGGGATGCCTTTTTTGATAGATTGTTAAGTGTGATTCTTTTTTTCTTTTGTTTTTGAAGGTTGTATATCAATTATCAGTGCCCTTTTGCTCAGCGTATATGGATTACCAGAAACGTTAAGGTTCGTTAACTGCAAATTCATTTCCCTATTACTTTAAAGTTGTTAGCTTGGTAATTATTACTTAGAATCTTGAATTTATCCAAATGAATGTTGTATGATCAACGAGTGAATGGAAGTAAATAAACTTTGAAGTTTTTGACAATTGCAGGGATTGCAACATAAGATTGAATTAGTTCCAATTGATCTTCAGAATAGGCCTGCTTGGTACAAGGAAAAAGTTTACCCGCAAAATAAGGTAAATTCTCTTAAAGCACAAAGTCCATTATTTCTATCACTTCACTATATACAGAGCTGAACTTCCTGCTAGTTGCCATGTTTTATCAAAGTGTTAAGCCTTATGGGTAAGTGGAATTGCCGAATGTGCGATATCTAATAGTTACAAATGCTGGAAATCTCCTGAATAAGATTAAGCATGCTTGCAACAATAACAACAACATACCCAATATAATCCCACAAGTGAGGTCCGGGGAGGGTAGTGTGTACACAGACCTTACCCCTACCTTGTGTGAGGTAAAGAGGTTGTATCCAATAGGCCCTCGGTTTAAAGAAAAAAAACACTTCACTAAAGCATGCTTGCAACTCTATAAGAAAATAATTTTATTCCTTCAATTTCATGGTTTTCTCCTGAAACCAATACAAGAATGAGGGGTTCTTCGGGCTTGAAGAGCATAACCTTTTCCTCTGAATATGTGTTTTGTTCTATTCTTCTATAGGTGCCCGCACTGGAGCACGACAACAAAGTGATTGGAGAGAGTCTCGATCTGATTACATATGTTGACAGCAACTTTGAGGGGCCATCTCTTCTACCTGATGTAAGCTGCAAATTTCTGTAAATTGCACCAAACAAGCGAAAAAAAGGAAGCAGAACTTTTAAATTTGATACAACTTGTAAATTGGTTTAGGACTCTGAAAAACAAAAGTATGCTGAAGAGTTGATGGCTTACAGTGATACATTCCTGAAAGAAGTATATACTTCGTTTAAAGGATATGTTGAGAAGCAGGCTGGTAAGGTTTATTTTGAAGTTTATTACAACTATGTATTATTTTGTAATTTCCCTCATGAGAAGTTAACAATAATTCACATTTACACCAGGACCACAATTTGACTACTTAGAAAAAGCTCTGGACAAATTTGACGACGGACCTTTTTTCCTTGGTCAATTCAGTCAGGTCAGTTATATTTATATATACTTCGTTGAGGTATTTCCCTCTCAATGGTATACAGTGTAAGATGGTAACTTTACTAAAATATACAAAGCTATTACCTCTTAATAAAGACCTAGATGTTTGTTTCTGGATATTGAAATCTCATCATACTAAATTTGAAACTGTGGTGCATTAGGTCGACATAGCGTATTCTCCCTTTGTTGAAAGGTTCCAAATCTTCTTGCAAGAGGTGTTCAAGTATGATATCACATCTGGGAGGCCAAAACTAGCAAAATGGATAGAGGTATGAACTCTATCTATGCTAACTTTACTTGCCTTAAAATCGTGTCAGTGAAAGTACCTGGCTGTCCCATAAGCTGGTATTTCTAGTGTTCAAGATATACACTGGTAAAAGCAACGGAAACTAAGAAAAGGGTAAAAACCAAGAAATGGGTGCTTATGAGGATTGGAGGATTTTCTTTTTGTGGTAGAAGTTCAATATTTTTAATGCTGCACTAAAAATATGGTCGCCGGACTAGTTTTGGATTGAGGCGTAGTTGACTCATTAATTAATTGATTGGTTATGCTATATGATTGCCCTGCAGGAAGTGAACAAACTTGATGGTTACAAGCAGACAAAAGTTGATCCCCAGAAAGTGGTCGACTTATATAAGAGCCGCTTTTTGGTAGTTACTCACGCGTAAAGAACTTGATATTTTCATATCTTGTGTGTGAATAGTCTATGCTAATTCTTCTCCATCTGTTTATTGCAGGCGTAAAACCGAAAAATGCTTGATCCATCAACGTCGATAATTAAACGAATAAGTGGTGCTCTGTTCATGTCATGGACTTGAAGGATTCTGCATAAGTAATACATAGATAAAGTGGTCTATGTTTGTTGTATGTAGACTGTACTTGAGACAGCTTGTTGCTTGTGCTGGAGATTTGTATCAGCATAGTTATAGCATTTCAGGAGTTACAGTTATGTTGTGCGTGTGTATCAAACTACTTAATGAAATATTATTGATTATTAGCCCCAAGAGTTGATTTGGAGTCCCTACACATACTCACGTATTCCTGACTGCACACTTGAGGAGAATTAATCAATGGAATAACTGCATGGTAAGTGAAGAATTAGCACTTCACTTTCTCTGCAAAAGTTTGCCAGCTTATCCTATAAATTAAATTAGGTAGGAAAAATATAATTTACTCAAATAAGAAGTCATATCATCAGATAATTGTTCTCAACTTAACTAGAACGATAGAGGCCAATAGTTTACATTGCTGATGCTTGGAAAGAGATCAACAGCACCCTCTTCTGGCATAGGTTTTTTCCAGGTTCAATGGCTTCAACATAGTCATATTCCTTAATATTTCATAGAAACATAGTTTAGCAAAGGAAATATAATGACTACTGCAGTAAGTTTAACTTCATTAATTTCCCATTTGCTAAACCATCTTCTTAAGAGTATACTATTAGCACATTGTTTATTTAGCTGGAATGAGGTTCTTTTGAGCACGTCGACTATGATTTGTCTTTCATAGCTGAAGATTTTGAGCTTGTTTTGGATGACTCAGAGTTTGGCCTTCTATTTGGAACGCCATGGTTGTGTTTTCCCTCATATGTATTAATGAAGGCTTTTGGATCATCTGTGGTTCTTTCAACAAACTTTCGCACGTTGCATTTGGGACTTGTGCATCTATAATAGCTCCTGTACATAGCACCAATCAAGACATGATAATAAGACAATATGTCACATTAAGTAGGGAGGGAAGAATGATAGGAGGTTAAGAAAAAATATTTGCACATTGAAATTAAATCATCTAACAAAGTCTCACATAGTCTCAGTATTATGAACCTGATCTTTACCATTCGAAAAGCTACCAAATCCATAAATAACCTTCATCATATGCATGGCTCTGTGAGTTATTATGTTTTCTTCCGACATGTATCGTATTCCCTTGGACTTTGTGTACTATTTTTGTCCTATGTTGCGTGGACTCTCCAAAATGTTGACGCACCCGTATCAGATCCTCCAAATACACTACTTTTGAAGAATCCGACACGCACCCGGAGACATTTTTGGAGAGTCCGAGCAACATAGTTTTTGTCCATAAGGATGAGAAAAGGATTTTACCTGGGATATGAACTTCCCTTCACAACCTTCTGGCCATATTTTCGCCAGCGAAAGCCATCCCCGGTAATTTCAGAGTCAGTAGTATTTTGGTTTGGCATATAAGGAAATGCACTTTCCCCTGATGTACCTGCTTCATTGGGTTGTCCTTCAATTTTCCTGGGAAGTAAAACCCCATAGTAGTCACTAATCAGTTTAATTACTTCTGCGATGAAAAGTAAACTGATAAAATGGAAGACCACAGTCCCAAATATGAAATGAAATGAAGTATTCCCCAATACCAAGTCAAAGAAACCTTAGAATTCACATTGGGAAAATCTCACCTTAAGTTTTGTTGCGAAGGAGGTTCTTTCAAAAATTTGTGAAAGATGAACTAATACACAAATGACTTAGCAACAGTAATGAGTGAAAAGATTTTGCTACCAAGGCGTCCGTAGATGCACTTATTTCAGATAGCTGATTTAATTGAATTTTCTTGCTACTTACCTTCTTTTAGATTTTGGTTCATCACAAGTAGCCTCCAATTTTTTACTTCCTTCAGCAGAATCTTCAGAATTTAGGGCAGCAGTGTGCATTCCCGCAGCTGCAATGGAATCATAAAAGCATGGTGCTTTGCTGGAATAAGCTGAATGTATAGACAATCCAACATCATTCTGATTTTCCATCCTACATACGTAAGCTTCACTCGTATGAGGATGTTGGTTACTCCATGCAGGTTTATTTGTTTCTTTGGTATTGTCATTGCATACGGCTGCTCGGCCTTGTCCATCTGACAAGTTGCGCTTCGGAGGCTGAGGCTTTGGGTGGTTGTGCTCACCCCTGTAAACAATTTCTGCAATCTGTCCATCAAATGATCTTTCAACCTTCTTTTTCACAGGACACTTTAGATGCGTGCACTTATAGTAACTTCTCGGGTATTCACTTCCTTTAACTTGCTTTTGCCCATATTTTCTCCAATTATATCCATCATAACTAGGACGATCAACATTACTCGTGTTTATTAAAGATTGTTCAACTTCTTCTGTGTTCTCTGATACAATTGTTGAATGCACTATTTTTTTGTCCTGTCCTGATTTTTCTAAACGACTTTGTTGAGATTCTGTCGTGAGGTCATGTTGTTGTTTAACTTCATTTTCTGAATGAACATGAGCCTCACGATCAGCTACTTCTCGTTGCTGATCGGATGCAGAGGTTCCCTATGCATAAGATGTGCTAGATTTTATTATTGCCGCAGAGCAAGAGTATAGTAGTACACTATCACAGCTTCTTTAGCCATGTAAAAGGAAACTAACCTTATTTTCAAGGAGAGGAATAGTTTTCCTTGGTGCAAGTTTAGCCATGGGTTTATACAGGACCTTGGGTTTCTCTAACAGTTGCAAGATGTTATCAGATGGACTACCAACTGGTGCACCAGACATACCAACCTGAAGTAACAAGTCTTTCTATAAGATTACAAATTGCTCAGAAAACAATTGAAATATTACTTCAAGATGCACGTTTGTAGTAAAAGGAAACAAAGAAGAGGTTTGGGGCCATATAAAATGATGGAAAAACTTAGAAAAGAGATTATCGACCTGTGAAGAAAGATCTCCGACTAAAGCATTGTTTGTTGTAGGCTTTAACCTGACAGTCTTTGGTCTTATGGCTGTAATAGCCATTTCAGAATGAACATCTGTCGATGAGATATCTATTGCACCAGCCAAGAGCTCTGAGAAAGATTTGTAAATAAGACATCTAGGCCTTGAAGCGACTGGTCTAGCTATAGCTATTTTTGCTCCTTCATTGACTTCCATCTTCGTCTGTTGTCTTCCATATAAAAATTAAGGTTTGAAAGTTCGCGACACAGCTAGGACAAAGGACATAAATAAACAAAAACATATGGAAATAGTAAAACCAATTGAAAGGATGTTTCAAGTCCTAGAGCCTTGAGTTCTAAAGTTGTCCAGTAATGTGAAGAAAGATATCTACTCGATCCTTTCGTTTGGACTTGATTGTATAAACATCTCGGAAGTTCTCCGATCTTAGTGAATCTGTCAATAACTTAACTGCCTGATTCAACAGACTTGACTACAATTATATAAATATAAGTTGTATTCAGGTACTCTAGTTGTGCATTCATCTTACTATCGTAAATTCGGAAGTGTGATAAGGTTTTCTCAGAACTTATTAACAGCTAGATTAACCTAACTCCACACTGTCAAAACTAAAGCTCCCGTTTGGCCATAAAATTTGGTAGTTTTTTTTCAAATTTTGTTTTCAAATATCTGTTTGTTTATAGATTTTGAACCATTTTTTGGCAGATTTTGAAAACAAAATCTTCAAATTCTTTTCAAGTAAAATGCATTTCCAAACACAATTTCAACTTTCAAAAGCTCATGTTTTTTACGTTTCAACCAAATCTATGTCCAAACGCTAGCTAAAAGTAGCTACTGAAACTTCATCAATGTAGAAATTGGTTCCTTGTGTTATCAGTCAATAGATGTTTCGGCCACTTCAAACTATCAAAGGTAAAAGAAGTAGTAACAATTTTAGTCAACAAGTGAATCAATAGCTTATTCATTTTTTTCATGAAAGAGACTCAATAATCAAGTTCAGTCCTTTTAACTAGGAGTAAAATTTGTGAGGTGTTGGGTTCGAGCCTTAGGAATGGAAAAATCTTAGTAAAGAGTGTTTTCCTCTCTAATGGGCCTTACGCGATGCAAATACAGTTAATGTGGGTCTCACTGCAAATACCGGATACTGGTTGGGAAAAAAAAAAAAAAAAAAAAAACTAGTAAAAGGATAAGACCCCAAAGAACTGAAGAAGAATCCTTTACCAAGTAATAGTTGATGGAGAAAAACCTATGAATTCATCTGGGCTCCCATTGAATCCTATTTACTTTCATCACAAAGCGTTTAACAGAACCTGCATTGCAAAATTCAAACAATTTCAAGTATGTTCATCATGACGTCAATGCTTTTGCAAATTTAAGCAAATAAAAGATAAAATCCAAAGGAGGAACCTTTTGTCGAATGGAAATACGAACTAACCCTAAAATGAAAATCTTCAGTTCTACTTTTCCAGTAAACATGAACATATTAGCGTGGTAAAGTGTGGAAACTTGTCCCTTTTTTAGAACTATATACAGAATAAGATTAGAAGTTTAGTGGGAATGATTATTGAGAAATAGGTGAAAGAAATAATTAATGTACAGAAAAAGAATATTTTCTTACGTTTTTTCACTGGTTTTCTGCAACTCAAATTGTAATTGAGTTTGGAGGGACTGAAGAGAGTTAGAAAAGATAGAAAGCTACAGTTTTTAACATCTAAGAATAGTGTGTGTCCAACCGTCTATGAGGCCAACTAACTGTCTAATGTTAGCTGTTGCACTTTTGACTTTCTGATGAGTGGTTGTGTTTCTGTTTGTATGTGAATTTAGCTGCTTTGTTATTACCTATGACAATGGCAAAGGGATGGTGTGGGGGCTTGCGGGTTTGGCTTATTATAAATAATGTGGGTGTGAATTTCAAAAATTGACACGTGACTCGTGGTAATAGGCCACGTAGAACTAGTTCAAGGGGCAGATTCATGGATCGTGATAGTGAATTACGTGGAACTTAATTATCGGATATGCGAACAAAGTCGCAAATTGGTAGCTGAAAATGTTAGAAGCCTACAACTCCCGTTTGGCCATAGATTTTACTATGATTTTTTCAATAAAAAAAACCTTGAAAAACATTATTTGTTTATGAAATATGATCATGTTTTGGGGGAAAAAAATTCAAAAATTTTCAAGTTCCCAATTTGGGTGAAATTTTTTCTTTTACTCACGAAACTTCAACTTTTTCTTCAAATAAAATATATGTCAAAAAACAACTTCAACTATAAAAAATTATTTTTTAACACAACTTCAAAAACTCTTTTTTCATTTTTCAATCAAATTTATTCCAAACGCTAGCTACATATAAGGCGTAGGAATCTCTTAATGGTGAGACGCGTTTTAGAAAAAATTGTACGGGGTTGGTCCAAAGCGGACAATATCATACCATGTTAATTTTTTATAATTTCTCAATCTTTTATGAGGTAAACATTTCTCCTTTTAAATGTGAAGTAAGTCTCAGAAAGAAATTACATAAGCTAAGATTTCATTAGTGAAGAAAATTCACTCCTAATATAACGACCCGACCGTTGTTTTGAGCCCTAGCGTGTCGTTCAGCAGTTTGAGGCCCTGAGCAGATTGACTTAAGGTATTAGGACTTGTACGTGTGGTCGAAATTAAATTTCGGAAAGTTCGGGGTTGATTTGGAAAGAAAATTCTCATTTCGAAAGCTTTAAGTTAGCAGAATTGACTAAGATTGGATATTTGAGTAAACGACCTCGGAATCAGGATTTGAAGGTTCCAGCAGGTTCGTATGATAATTTTGGACTTGGGCGTATGTCCGGATTGGGTTTTGGATGACCGAGAGCGTTTCGACGCTTATTGTGTAAGTTAGCATTTTGGAAGAATTTCATAAGTTTGGTTGAAGTGCATTTCGATGTTATCAATGTCCGTTTGGGATTTCGAGTCTGGGAATAGCTTCGTATGGTGATTCTGGTATTGGGAGCGCGATCGGAAGTGGATTTGGAGGTCCGTAGGTCATTTTGGAGTCATTTGGCGAAAGCTAGAAATTTGAAGGTTTTTGAGAAGTTTGACCGTAACGCGACATAAAGACTCCTTATTCTTATTTCTTATTTAGTATTTCGAATTAATTCTTATTTCTATTTATTTTATTTTTATTGAATTTTGATGGAGGTGGACTTTTTGATATCAGAGTCAGATTCCGATTCCGGAAATTGGACTAGGTCCGTAATGTCGGATATGACTTGTGTGCAAAATTTGAGGTCAATCGGACGTGATTTGATAGGTTTCGGCATCGAATGTAGAAGTTTGAATTTCAAAAGTTCATAAAGCTCGAATTGAGGTGTGATTCGTGATTTCGACGTTGTTTGATGCGATTTGAGGCCTCGAGCAGGTCTGCATTATGTTTTGGGACTGGTTGGTATGATTGTACGGGGTCCCGGGGGCCTCGGGTAGATTCCGGGTGGTCAACGGATGGAAATTTGAAGTTGAGGAAGAACTGAAGCAGCTGGGCTTCTGGTGTAACCGCACCTGCGTGAAGAGGGCCGCAGGTGCGAGCCCGCAAGTGCGGCTTGGTGGTCGTAGAAGCGCATTTGGGCAGAGGTGGGAGGGGCCGCAGATGCGAGGGTATTTTCGCATCTGCGAGCCCGCAGGTGCGAGTTAAGCTCCGCAGATGCGGAATGCGTGAGGGGCAGCTAAGTCGCAAGAGCGAAAGGGCACCCGCAGGTGCGACGGCGCAGATGCGCGTGAAGGACCACAAAAGCGAATTTCGCCTAGCTTGAGAGGACCGCACTTGCGGTGAATTGTCGCAGGTGCGGCTGGTGCACCGCATGTGCGAAAATGCTGGAGGCAGTGAGGTTTCTTTAAAACGGGGGTTTAGCTCTTTTCAACCCCATTTCTTCCATGGGAGCCGATTTTGGAGCAACTTTGAAGTGCCATTTTCACCACTAAGCAGGAGGTAAGTGGTTTATACTAGTTTGAGTTAAATACATCGATTATGTATATGTTTTATAGAAATTAGTAGAAATTTGGATTTTGAGGAAAAACCTAGAAATTGGTATTCTTGGATTTTGACCATGATTTTAGACATGACATTGAGAGTAAATTATATAATCGAGTCGTGAGGTTATGGGTAAACTTTAGCTTCGAAAAATTTCGGAATCCGGGCACGTGGGCCCGAGGGCGATTTTGTCAACTTTTCGAGCGAAGTTGGGAATTTATATAAATTGAATTGTTATAACTATTAGGGCGCATTTTCATTGGTTTGCCCGTTATTTGGCTAGTTTTGGAGCGCGGTGCATCAATTTGAGTCATCGGAAGGGCTTGGAAGCCGGTTACGGAACTTCGGAGTGAGATGAGTCTCCTTTCTAACCTTGTAAGAGAGAATTGTCCCCATAGGTGAATTAATTGGATATGTGTTTCTATTTGTGGGGGCTACGTACGCACGAGGTGACGAGATTCCGTACGTAGCTACTATTATGCATATGTCCGGGTAGTCTACGACCCAAAATCATGCTCTACTTGAAATAATTGCAACCTTATTGATAGTTTAAATTGCTTTAATCGTATTGAAGTGGTAAATGATTTTCTAAAAGAGTTAAACTTCGTTTTCTCGACTTATAAAAGAGAAATTGACACCTCTTTGAATAATTATTTCCTTGATGAAGTCTTGATTGACTGTTTGAATGTGTGTTCTATGTGTACCTGCATCGCATGTATGATTCGCGAGTGGGGTTATTGTTTATTTATATTTGACCGTGTCGCATGTATGATTCGCGAGCGAGGTCATAGATGCATCTATGGTTCGCGCCATTCAACCCTCTAGCAGTGCACAGTTTAAATATTATTGGATTGGGCCGTACGACCTCGGCATGATTTACGCATGCTTGTATTGCTTGACTTGCAAATTTTTAGATAATGATATTGCCTCCCTAGCTTGAGATAAATGCATAAATGATGAAAATGAATTTGGAAATTCCCTACTAGTAAAAGAATTGATTACTTTCTTCATGCTATTGAGTTACAACAGTTTATATAAAAATTCTCGATTTACTATATTATTGGTATATTATTATTGGACCACTAGTAAGTGTCAAAGTCGACCTCTCGCCTCTACTTCTTCGAGATTAGACAGGACACTTACTGGGTACGTGTTATTTTCGTACTCATACTACACTTGCTGCATTTTTGTTGCACATGCACATGTATCTCTAGCGGCCTAGTGGGCGTAGCAACATGGTTGATACAGAGACTTAGGTGAGATGCATCTCTCGAGACGGTCCGCAGCCAATAGAGTCTCTTTCAGATTACTGTATTTTCTTTCTGTCCAAATTTATATTCCGGACAGTTATTGTATTTCATTTGTTTCTCCTAGTGATTGCTTATGCACTTGTGACACCGGGTTCTGGGGTGATAGGATTATTTAGTATTTAGATTTGTTAACGACATCATTATTTATTAAGTGAAATCCATTACTTATTGTTTAATGTATAAATGAAACGATTTCAAAATATTAAAACGAGAAATTACTAGTTATTTAATGTTGGCTTGCTTGACCGAGGTGTTCGGCGCCATCACGGCCTTTGATGGATTTTGGGTCGTGCCAACATGGTATCAAAGCACTAGGTTCCCTTAGGTCTCATGAGTCATGAGCAAGTCTAGTAGAGTCTTGCGGATCACTACAGAGACGTCTGTACTTATCCTCGAGAGGCTACAGGGCTGTTAGGAGCACTTCCCTTCTTGATTCCTCATCGTGCAATTTGATTCCTTTGAGGCTTATGCCTTTGTTTCCATTCCTACTCGATCTTATGCGACGCGAAACGCTTATTATAAATCAGGAAGTGAGGAATTTTAATGGTAATACAAATGTGGTGCGGGATATTTCTCCCCGCATGGCTGTTTGGGCTATTGTCGTCACCTTGCGGAAGGATATTCCGTCATTTCAACTCCGTAGCTGTACTTCTGAGAGCTTTGAGGCTATGCACAGGTTGCTATGATGCTCATGAATGGTTATCGCACGGTATTGATGTGATGGTGGGATGCTTGTCCATGCGTGGAAGCAGTGTATGACTTGAAGGGAGGTTTACTCAGTGCATGATTCAGAGATTCGGTATTTTACTTCTGGCGAAAGAAAGTCAATCGGGTTATAAATGATCAGGTTTGGGTTGATAGAGTAACGAGACTTGGTGTTTTCAAGTGTGGTAGAATTCTTATCTGTGACGCGGTGTCGTCGTCCTCGATTGTATATGTTAAGTTCGCCGTGTTATGATCTTCTACAAATCGCCTGTGGGGCAGGATATTGTGAGATAGTATTGAAGAAGTGGTTGTCAAAGATCGCGGGGTGTGGTGGTTCGGGATTGAATCAGTGTTTCTAATGTCGACGGCTCAGGAAAGATGATCTTCGGAATGGTTTAAAGTTAGTAGTGGTCTGTTGGTTCAAGTGCTAACGAAATAGGTTTTGATCTAAGGCATCAGCTGAGCAGCAAAGGATGAGGAAGGACATGTGGGAAGTGTCATGCGGTGGTTAAATTTCTAGAAGGACAAGTGTAAGAAGCGAAAGTCGAGTAGTTGCTTAAAGAATAGGGGTTTGGCCAAAGTGGGAAAGTGGCAGAGTAGCATATGGGTTCAGTGGCAGGATAACTACACACCCGGAGAAAAAGTCTAGAGTGATTTGGGTTTAGGGTGGTCAGTGACTGGGTCTATGGACTTAATTTGAAATATCGGCTATTATACGGCGGGAGATTTGATACAACAGAAAGGAGTTGCTTGATGTGAAGAAGGATACAACATGACTTTGTAGTAAGGTATTATCGCACATTTAGTTGATGTCCATGGGGAGTGAATGGGTTTGTTCAGCTAGTGATTGAGCATGGGCTCAGGATGGGTTACTGATTTTGTAGTAAGGGTGCAGTGCAGCGTCGTTGGGAGATGTCGGCATGTAATTCCCATAGGTGGGTTATCTCCTGTGAGCATGTCAGCGGTCGCGCGTTGGCGAAGCTTTTGTAGAGGATTTTACTAACTATCCAGTAAGAGGCCGAATATGTGAATGTTGCTAGAGATTCAGAGTGTTCATGAAATGCTAACAGAAGGGTTTTGAGGAATTTGACGATTTGATTGCGCAAGGTTATGTCAATGAGAAATAAAGAATCTTGGTGGATTCTAGAGTTACGTAATAGGTGGCTCCCAGCTAAGTGGGAGAGTCCCACCACCTGCGATTGGGTTGCATGGTTATCAACTTGTAAGGTTTCTGGATATCGGCATAATGGCGAGTTATTTCAGCTAAGGGAAAAGAATATAAGTGGTAATTTGAGCAAATGATTTAAGAGATGTGTGTCATAAATGGCCTTATCTATTCTTGTTCGGGCTTTGGGAAAATTCAGGATTTACGTTCCGTGCAGATAATATTTACAAGGGAAGTGATTCGGCTGGGTGCTTCATTGAGAAGGTTGTTCATGTGCTAGAAGAGTCTTGGAGTTGATTATATTCGGGACCAAGTCAGAGTGGGTGACTCTTAATAACAGTCCTGGTGGATTCAAAGGTTAAAATGCGGTGCTTAAGGATTTCAAGCCCGCGGTGTGGTTAAGAACCAAGCTTTTGCAGCAGATCGTGATAGGAGGCTCCGAATGTTCTATGATATTTTCGGCTTGCAATGTAGCATTTGGGTGAATGAGGGAAAATGACTTCAGATTCGCAGAGGAATTTTCAGAATGGATGTACCAGTTGAAATACGAACGTGCGTGTAAGGAGGGTATGAAACAGTTCATGGGTTTGGAGACAATGTGGTCTCGTGGAATGGGATCACTCAAGATGAGTGCGGGTGTAGGATTGTGATGAAGGGAGTGGAGCTATTATTATCTCTAAGGTAAGTTAAGGATTAATTAGAAGAAGTTAGATTGGTTAACCATGGTTGAATTGGCACAATGGTGGCGGTTATCAGTTTCTTCAGCGTAAAGAAGTTATGCATGTGATTCGTGACGGTTCGTATGAGTCTTGACGGCCGCCGTAATTGATTTTATTTGGAAGTATTCAAGTATTATGGCCTGTTATGTGTAGGCGAATCCTGGAAGGGTTATGGTGGTTCAGACCACTACTTGAGGACTGGAATGTCCTACGGTTATAAGAAGTTATTCGCGTGGTTCTATGGTTCTCTTGGAATGAGTTAAGTAAAAAGTTCCTATGTGATGAAATGTTCACCCTATTAGTGGTTCAGGAGTTATGATGAAATTCTTATGCGGTCGCATAATGGCATGTTAGGTGCGGTATGAAAAATTGAAAGTGAGGAACCGAGGTTGCGGTTCGGTGTTGGCAAGGATGTCACGAGCTCGGATGAGCAGGAAAGGGATTTGGATGTTTAGAGTAAGCTGGTAATGTCTTCAGTGTCACCTGAGGTCGGTGTTTTGTGAAAGGGGCTCTGCAACTTGGTAATGGATTCTTGATTTGCTTTACAGCGTTACTGCGGCCGGTGGTATGGATGTGCAGACTTGTATCTGGTACGGAAGGTCGTGGGAGCGTGTCTTACGGAAAGATTGAATGAGTGTGACATGTAGTCACCTGATTGATTGAAGAGTTAAACCAAGTATGAAGATTGTGGTAGTATCACTAATTTGAGAATTTATGCCTGGAGGGCACTCGGTTTATTGGGTTGTGGACTGTGGAGGTTTGTACCAGATATGATGGTTGTTCTTGTGAATTATGGGAAAAAGGTGTTATGTGAGCAAGATGGCTCTTGAGATTCAGATCATATATCGCACCTCAATTGTGCTAGAGTTTTGTAGTGTATGGCGCTATCTGTCTTCCCAGGGATAGTATTATGCACTTAGCGTACTTGTGGCGGATATTCGGCATCTTGTAGTAATGAGAAATTTAGCTCGGTAACTATCTCCTTATGTGAATTTTATGTGTGGATCGGGTGGCACGTTGCCACGGGTATGTTGTTTGGATCGGGTTGCACGCCGCAACAGTGTGATGTTGAGTACAATTTTCTGTATTCTAATTTTTGTTTGTTTAGTTTTCCATTTTCTGAGGGAAGTTCATATTAGTTGTGTGAGTCTAGTAGTCCCTCCCAGAGTTCGTTTTCCTTATGCATCGTGTTCGAGTTGTAGCCTATTGGCACATTGTGGCATCATATGAGACTTTTGGTCATGTCTAGGGTGGTTTAATGCCTGAGCTGTTCGTACTGGGTGAGACGAGATTGTTGGATCTAGGATCAGTGCAATCGGATTATATGAAGTATATTAAGGAGCAAATACCATTATTTGGTTCAGAACGAAGTGATGGTTCTTGTCAGGAGTAGAGACTCAATGATTTGTTGACTCGGCAGTTGGTTATGAATTTCTACACATCTCCTCCTTCATGGCGGCATTGCAAGGGGTTAGAACATGATTTATATATGTCATGAGGTGCATGATCGCTGCCGACTCGACACTACACTAAGGTAGGAAGAGCGGGTCGCAACAGCTTTTACCCGAATAGTGGTTCGAGATCGAATTTTCACAGGGAGCTAGTAGTGGAGTTGTAATGTCTGTTTAGTCTAGAATTGCGGTTGTGCTTCTAATATCACTTCAAACATCTTTGGTATTGAATTTTATATCTACTATTATAAGACTAATGTTTAGAACTAAATTATGCTACGGGAATATTGCTAAGGTGTAGTTAATATAGAGAAAGGCACTAGGGTCGTGGCATTGCCTAGGTGGCTAATTAACGGGTAGATGCTACTAAGGATAGATTGATATATTTGGGGCTTATGCTATAACCGTTGCACAATTGTATCCACTCTCACACCTCTCGGTAGAGAGAGTGATTTTGCCCAATTGACTCTCTCGAGACCAATTGGGTAGGCCAATTAGACCAAGCAACTAGGGTTCAAGTAGGGTGATTACTCTCTCGAGATTTAACCCGTTAATTGGGACTACCATTTCTCATGGGTCCATCCCAATTCCTTGTTGGGTCAATTTCGGGGTCATAGACTCTCTTTCTAGAATCAGTGTTTGCAACCACCAATTCTTAATTAAAATCTAAAATTAACCCAAATAACAAACACCCAATATCAATCTAACCTTAGATGGCAACACCCATCAATTACCCACACTAGGGTTGAGCCACAACCCTAGCTAGTGAGTTTAACTACTCATGCTAGACGCAAAAATTAATGAAATAGATGAAGAAATAAACATATTAATTAATTGCTAGGAAGAAAATACAATATTGAAGAGCAAAAGTGCCAAAAATGGCTAAACTATTCGGTCTCACGAGCTCAGTTGCGTTCAAAATATAAAACTTGACCTAAAAATGGAAAAAGGTCCTATTTATACTGGGCTGGAAAAACTAGACAAAAATACCCCTGCGGGGTCAGGGCGGACCGCGCAATCATGACCGCAGCCGCACTGGTTCTTGAACTCTTGGTTTCTTCTTCTCTGAAGTTGAGGACCGCAGACCGCGTGAAAATGTAGCGCGGCCGCACAAAAATGAACGCGGGCCGCTGTGCTTGGAAGTGGTCAAATTTTTGGCTCTCTGAATCTTTGCTCCGCGGACCGCGTAAAAGAGTAGCGCGGCCGCGGAGCCTGACCGCGAACCGCGTGGAAATGACTGCGGCTACGTAGCCTTCCCCTTGAGTCTGCCATCCTCTGAACCTCCTAGTGCGGCCGCGTTCACAGTTGTGCGGTCCGCACTAGGTCCTCTTTTCCTCAACTTGCTTAGTCTTTGACACTTGAGCAGGTTTCACTCCTTTTTGAGCCGATATTTGACATTTATCGCTTTGTCGATCAAACCTGCAATCAAGTACAACTTGTGAGCATTTTGGGACTATTTTGTAGCAATTTTTAACCAAAGCATAGGCAAGTAGGGGCATAAAACACGTTAAGATCCTAACTTATCAACTCCCTCAAACTTAAACCTTTGCTTGTCCTCAAGCAAACAAAATAAGACCCACCCCTTAAAGGAAAATCCAAGTAATTCCAGCCATCCTAAGGAAACCTCAACAAGCATCAATTGGGACTAACAATTGCCCTCAATACGAATGCATCATTAACACATTTAAACTTTTGAAGAACAATGGATCAAGTGTGTCACAAGAGCATCAAGAGTTGATACATTTCATCAAAGAGCTTATCTCAATTACTTTGGTCATTGTGGAACCCAAACTCACACATCCTCAACTCTCCCTAAGCGAACCTCACCTTTTAGAGTATTAACACACAAACCAAGGTTAATGGAGTTTCACTCATCTCTCTCAAGAAGAAGGTCACAAGTCCGGCTCTAGGTACCATATGCTTGCCCCTTATGTAAGTATCCACTAATTTAGGTTTCTTTCAACTCAAGATCCTATAGGGCTTTTGTGGAGTCATTATGAAGGCTTTTGGGTAAGGGTAGGACATGTTTTTATTCAAGTGGGTTCACTCTTGCCTTAAGCACTTCTTTTAATTCATTATGGCACAACTCTCCTGACTCTTTTGAGTATTCCACTTCTTTACAAGGGGTTAGAGAGACACATTGTCACTCTTTCTTATGCAATTCAAAACATTTCTCCTTTTTCTACTTTTTCCACACCTTTTTTTTTTCACTTTTGTTTTCCTTGAATCCCTTTTTATTCTTGTTCACTTTGGACTTTCTTTTTGTCTTTTTCTATTCTTGCTTTTTCATTGCCTTCCTTTTTCTTTTGCTTTTGTACCTTTCTACCACTTTGTTTCCTTTCTTATCTCTCCCCCCAAACTTAGATATTTGCCATTACTCAAGGGAAGATTTGGGTGCCAAGAGAGGGTAATCATTTAGAACGGGTATAGGCTTGTAGCATTGGTTCTTGAAAGAAAAGGTTTAAGGCTCAAAAGGGTTAACTAGGGATCATATTTTTGGTAGGCTATGGAATTGTTCAACTTAACATTCGGATCAAGGAGAGCCTATAATCACTTCTCAAGTCAAATTTCACCTAGGATTTCGCCTCAACAAACATTCAGGGCAAGTTCTAGACCATTGGCTCGGGACTTGGACTCACAATTCGATTCCTCACCACACA
>NW_017673236.1:103868-144517 GCF_001879085.1 Nicotiana attenuata
ATAGCCCGGCATATTGTTCAAGTGCCTCCACCAAAGGCACATTGATTGTAAGGCTTTTCATCATATCTATGAATTTTTTGAACTGATTGTCACTCTTTTGCTTTGCTAACCGCTGAGGATAAGGTGGAGGTGGTCTAGGCAAAGGTTCCTTGGCTTTTGGCACCACCGGCTCCGGCATGTCGATTATGTGCTCCCTAGACGGGTTCACGGTTTCTTGAGTTTCCACCTCAGCCTCATCAATATCTATCCTCACCTCATTGTTCACATTTGTCTCAACCACATCTTCAACAATCAAAGGATCCACATCTTCTTGGAACCCATCATCATCATTCACAACTCGATCTTCTTTTGAGGCATGCACATCACCGCCTCTCCCACTTCTTGTTGTGACTGCCATCACATGATTGTTCCCTTCCTTCGGGTTCACTACCATATCACTTGGTAGAGCACCCTTAGGTCGGGTATTCAAAGCTTGAGAAATTTGGCCTAGTTGCACTTCTAGGTTCCGGATAGATGTGTTGTGGGAAGCCAATTGAGCATAGGAGTCTTGGTTCTTTTTCATCATTTGTTCGAACATCATTTCTATCCTTCCCATATCACTACCCGAAGAACTAGACCCTTGAGATTGAAAGGGGGGGTGGATTGTTTGGTTGTTGGAACATGGGGGGCCTTTGAAAACCTTGCCCCCGGTTGCCTTGATTTCCATTGTTATTCCACCCGCCTTGACAATTGTTGTTGTTCCAATTATTATTGTTCCCGTTCCAATTGCCTTGATTGTTACCTTGGTTACTCCAATTGTTGTTGTTCCAATTGCCGCCACCTTGTTGTTGGTTGTTATTATTCCAAATACTGCCACCTTGTTGATTGCCCCAATTTCCTTGGGGGCGCCACTGTTGATTCCCTTGATTTACTCTATTCCCTTGGTAGTTATTGACATATTGACATTTCTCGCTTTGATCATCATAGCACTCATTCGAATAACCACCACCATCATTGTTGTTGTCAAATTGCTCACAATTACCTTGAGGTTGTTGTTGCCCTCTTTGCCTCCTTTTTAACATAGAAACACCTTCCATTGTATTGACTTGGCGCGGGTTTTGGACTTGTTGCAATTGCGCCTTCGCCGATTGATTCATAGTTGTTGTAAGCTCGGCAATAGCTTGGCCATGATCGTTCAATTCCTTGTGCAAATGGATGACCGTGGAGTCACCTTGGAGCACATTCGCTCGGCTTTGCCATGCCGAAGAGGTGTCGGCCATTTCATCAAGTACTTCACATGCCTCTTGGTAAGAAAGTTTCATAAAGTTCCATCCGGCCAATTGGTTCATAATGCACTGGTTCGTGGTGTTGATGCCCGGATAAAAAGTTTGTTGTATCATCGCCTCGGTCATGTCGTTATTAGGGCACTCCTTCACCATTGTTCTATATCTTTCCCATATTTCGTGCAAAGGTTCCGTTGGCATTTGCTTGAAAGCTAGAATCTCATCCCGAAGAGCTGCCATATGACTTGGAGAAAAGAACTTGGCAATAAATTTGTCCGCCAATTCATCCCATGTAGTGATAGAATGATTTGGGAGCCTTTTTAACCAATCAAACGCTTTACCCCGAAGAGAAAACGGGAAAAGCCTCAATCTCAACGCATCCTCTAACACGTTTGTTTGTTTGCTGCCCCAGCATGTATCTACGAACCCCTTCAAGTGCTTGTATGCATTTTGATCGGAGGCGCCCGTAAAATAAACTCGTTGCTCGAGCAAGGTCAACATGACATTTGTGATTTGAAAATTCCCCGCTTGGATTCGGGGAAGAACAATGGCACTCGCGTACCCTTGATTTGGGAGAACTCTTGGGACTGCTCTTTGCGGTGGCGGAGGAGGGTCTAGAATAGGATTGTTATCATTGGCCTGACAGCCTCTACGTGGAACCTGAGGTACGGGAACCTCATCATGATCAATATCTTCTACTTCCTCCCCCGCCATGGCATTGACAATAGGGTCATTAGCATTTAAAGCCATAATACCTGAATGATCGACACAAACAAAATTAGTAAACAAGAAGGAAAGGGAAGCAAAACACAAAACTAACCAAACAGATAGTCAACACCGTAAGCTCCCCGGCAACGGCGCCAAAAAGTTGATCGCTGCCGACTCGACCCTACACTAAGGTAGGAAGAGCGGGTCGCAACAGCTTTTACCCGAATAGTGGTTCGGGATCGAATTTCCACAGGGAGCTAGTAGTGGAGTTGTAATGTCTGTTTAGTCTAGAATTGCGGTTGTGCTTCTAATATCACTTCAAACATCTTTGGTTTTGATTTTTATATCTACTATTATAAGACTAATGTTTAGAACTAAATTATGCTACGGGAATATTGCTAAAGTGTAGTTAATATAGAGAAAGTCACTAGGGTCGTGGCATTGCCTAGGTGGCTAATTAACGGGTAGATGCTACTAAGAATAGATTGACATATTTGGGGCTTATGCTATAACCGTTGCACAATTGTACCCACTCTCACACCTCTCGGTAGAGAGAGTGATTTTGCCCAATTGACTCTCTCGAGACCAATTGGGTAGGCCAATTAGACCAAGCAACTAGGGTTCAAGTAAGGTGATTACTCTCTCGAGATTTAACCCGTTAATTGGGACTACCATTTCTCATGGGTCCATCCCAATTCCTTGTTGGGTCAATTTTGGGGTCATAGACTCTCTTTCTCAAGAAGAGTTAAACCCACCAAGCTAGAATCAGTGTTTGCAACCACCAGTCCTTAATTAAAACCTAAAAATTAACCCAAATAACAAACACCCAATATCAATCTAACCTTAGATGGCAACAACCATCAATTACCCACACTAGGGTTGAGCCACAACCCTAGCTAGTTAGTTTAGCTACTCATGCTAAATGGAAAAATTAAAGAAATAGATGAAGAAATAAACATATTAATTAATTGCTAGGAAGAAAATACAATATTGAAGAGCAAAAGTGCCAAAAATGGCTAAACTATTCGGTCTCACGAGCTCAGCTGCGTTCAGAATATAAAACTTGACCTAAAAATGGAAAAAGGTCCTATTTATCTTGGGCTGGAAAAACTGGACAAAAATACCCCTGCGGGGTCAGCGTGGACCGCGCAATCATGACCGCAACCGCACTGGTTCTTGAACTCTTGGTTTCTTCTTCTCTGAAGTTGAGGACCGCGGACCGCGTGAAAATGTAGCGCGGCCGCGGTGGAAGTTGGCGCGGCCGCACAAAAATGAACGCGGGCCGCTTTGCTTGGAAGTGGTCAAATTTTTGGCTCTCTGAATCTCTGCTCCGCGGACCACGTAAAAGAGTAGCGCGGCCGCAAAGCCTGACCACGGACCACGTGGAAATGACCGCGGCCGCGTAGCCTTCCCTTTGAATCTGCCAACCTCTGAACCTCCTAGTGTGGCCGCGTTCACAGTTGTGAGGTCCGCACTAGGTCCTCTTTTCCTCAACTTGCTTAGTCTTTGACACTTCAGCAGGTTTCACTCCTTTTTGAGATGATATTTGACATTCATCGCTTTGTCAATCAAACCTGCAATCAAGTACAACTTGTGAGAATTTTGGGACTATTTTGTAGCAATTTTTAACCAAAGCATAGGCAAGTAGGGGCATAAAACACGTTAAGATCCTAACTTATCAGTGCATTGGGAGCTGTAATGACCCAAAGGGTCATCTTGTATTTTAGAATCCGAATCCGGGTTCCGAGGCCTTAAAAACCTCATTTTCTACCTCCTCAATTTGCATGCGCAGTCCGGGCGCGTATCCGGAAAGCTTTTATGTGAAATTTAAGAAAAATATTGAATTTAGCCTTTAAAATTGGTTAAAGTTGACTTCGGTCAACATTTTTGATAAACGGATATGGACCCGTGATTTGACGGCCCCGTAGGGTCCGTAGTAAAATGTGGGACTTGGGCATATGCCCAGAATCAAATTCTGAGGTCCCTCGTCCGAGAAAAGAATTTTTAAAGAAAATTGTTTGCTGAAAAATATAAGGACTTTTGGAAATGAAATGGTGTGTGATCTTGATGGTATCGGGCCCATATTTTGGTTTTGGATCCCGGTACAAGTTTAAAATAATATTTAAATCGAATCTGTGAAATTTGGTAAGAATCGGAGTTGATTTTATATGAATCGGACCCTAGGTTGAGAAAATAAAAATTTTGAACTATCTTATGAATTTCATGAATTTGAGGTTAAATTCGTAGTTGTTAATGTTATTTTGATGATTGATCGCACGAGCAAGTTCGTATGATGTTTTAAGACTTGCGTGCATGTTTGGTTTGGAGCCCCGAGGGCTCGGGTGAGTTTTGGATAAGCCACGGAGTGAGTTTGGACTTAGAGAAAACTGTTGTTGCATCTGGTATGTGATGCAGGCTCTGATCTCGCAATTGCAAGGTCAGGCTTCGCAATTGCGAGCCTAACGGGTTTGGCAATTGCGAGGGCTTGATCGCATTTGCGAAGAAAGCCCAGGCCTGCATTGTTCGCATTTGCGGACGTCCCTTCGCAATTGCGAAGTCATCAGGGAGGGGCCAATCATCGCAATTGCGACAAAATGCTCGCAATTGCGAAAGGAGCAGACATGCAGCAGGTTTGCGATTGCGAAGCCTGTCTCGCATTTGCGAGCTTCGCAATTTCGAAGCTCCAGTCGCAATTGCGACATCTGCACCTGAACAAAACATCATTTGGACGGGATTTCAACTTCATTCTTCAAAATTTCGAACCCTAAGCATTCCTAGGCGATTTTTCAAAGACTCAAACTTCTCCAAATCATAGGTAAGTGATTTCTAACTCATCTTCTTCAATCTAATTCATCTTTATACATGATTTCACTTCAAAATCTAGGGTTTTTCATGGGAAATTTGGTGTTCTTGGGTAGAAATTAGGATTTTCAAATTTTGGGGATTTGGACTTCAAATTAAGGTCGGATTTCAAAACCAATTGCAAATTTGAGTTCGTGGGTGAATGGGTAATCGGGGTGTGGTTCGAACTTTGAGTTTTGACCAAGCGGGCCCGGGGTCGACTTTTGACTTTTTGGGGAAAACATTGGGAAATATTTATTCATGCATTAGAATTGGTTAATTTAGCATTTATTGATGTTATTAAGTAAATTATGACTAGATACAAGCGGATTGAAAGTGGAACCGAGAGGTAAAGCGGTAATTGAGGCTTGATTTTGTCCGTAAAATCGAGGTAAGTGTTTGGTCTAACCTTAGCTTGAGGGAATATGTGTTGTGGTCTTATTTGTTACGTGTTAGTGTTGAGTATGACGTATAGGTGTGGTGACGAGTATCTATACGTTGGCGTCGAGCATGCAAATAAATCTTATATTATGATCGTTATGTCCTTTATCACTTACTGTTCATGCTTAAAAATATGTTTCTCCATGTCGAGCAAGTCTTATGATATTGATGAGTATTTGATCATAGTTGAGTATTGACTCAAGTTGAGAATTACTTCGTGAATTTAATTGTTGAAACAAGATTGGTTTTAGTTGATTCCCTTGCCGGGATGTTATTGTTTCTATTGTTGATTCCCTTGTCGGGATATTATTGTTTCTATTGTTGATTCCCTTGCCGGGATGTATTGTTTCTATTGTTTGGGTGAGGAAGAGTGTAAAGCACGAAGGGTGATGCCGTGCATGATATTGTGAGTGAGTGTTAATGCACGAAGGGCAATGCCGTCCGATATCGTGAGTGTTAATGCATCAAGGGTGATGACGTGCCCATATTGTGAGTGTTAATGCACGAAGGGTGATGCCGTGCCATTTCTGTTATTTTCTTATGGTGAGGACGAGAATAAAAGCACGAAGGGTGATGCCGTGCACGTGTTACTGTTGCCTTATTTCTGTTGATACAAATATGATGTTCATTGTGCTTCTCTATTGAATTACTGTTAGAATTTGATATTCCCCGCAGCATGTCCCCCTTCCTATCTTTATCTGTTATTTCCTGTTTTTATTGTTCTGTTCTTATATGACTTAACTGCATAGGTTTATATGGTTGTCGTGTCCTAGCCTCGTCATTACTTCGCCGAGGTTAGGCTCGACACTTACGAGTACATTGGGTCGGTTGTAGTGATACTGCACTCTACACTTTTTGTGCAGATTTCGGTGCCGGACCTTGTGAGTAGCTTGAGGTAGCTGCCTTCAGTCCAGGGAGACCAAGGTAGATCTGCTGGCGTTCGCAGAGCCTGAAGTCCCCCTTTCCCCGCTTTAGTTTTCTGTTGTCTCCTCTACTTCGAGAACATTTGTATTTCTTTCAGACTTGTATTTGTAGTAAATCTTAGTCGTTCGTCGATTGTGATACCAGATCTATGGGGTAGTTATGTACTTGAGTTGTGGCATTGTTACTTTATTTCCGCACTTCTTAATTATTTTTGTTTTAAATTAATATCTGTCCCTGTTTGATTAACTATAATGGTAGAAAAATGGTAATTGTCGGCTTGCCTAGCTTTCACGAGTAGGCGCCATCACGATTCCTGAAGGTGGGAAATCCGGGTCATGACAAGTTGGTATCAGAGCTCTAGGTTGCTTAGGTCTCACAATTCACGAACAAGCTAGGTAGAGTCTGAGGGATCGGTACGGAGACGTCTGTGCTTATTCCCAGAGGCTACAGAGTTTAGGAAAAACTTCACATCTATTCTTTCTTGTCGTGCGAATTGATTTCTCAATGCTAATTGAACTTCCACTCTATTCTTTCGCAGATGGTAAGGACACGTAACGCTTCATCAGTTGACCAGCAGCCCGAGCCCCCAGTGGCAGCTCCTACGAGGGGCAGAGGCCGAGGCAGAGGCAGGGCTCAACCCAGAGCTCGAGCAGCAGCACCAGCGGCGGAGCCTCGGGTTGAGTTTAAGGATGAGGTTTCGGCCCAGACAGTTCCAGCAGGGCCAGCTCAGATCCCAGAGGGGTTCATCGCCACCCCGGTACTCCAGGATGCTTTGGTCCATCCAGTGGGCCTTATGGAGAGTGTCACTTAGGCAGGCATATTCCCTGTAGCACCAGTAGTCTCTCAGGCTGGAGGAGGGGCCCAGACTCCTGCTACTCGCACTCCGGAGCAGATGGCTCCCCAGTTTCAGACTCCAGCAGCTCAACCAGTTGGGGTAGTTCAGCCGGGTGTTGTAGCACAGACCGGTGATGGGCCAGCTATGTCCGTTGATGCCTTGTGGAGGCTTTTTACTACTACTTATGGTGGTACATCTTCAGAGGATTCCTAGCATTATTTGGACAGTTGTCACGAGGTTCTGCGGAACATGGGGGTAGTGAAGACCAATGGGGTCGACTTTGCTGCTTTTCATCTGTCAGGTTCCGCCAAGAAATGGTGGAGAGATTATTGTTTGGCAGACCAGCTGGGTTGCCTGCTTTGACTTGGGATCAGTTCTCTCAGCTATTTCTGGAGAAGTTTCTCCCTATCACCAGGAGAGAGGATTATCGGAGGCAGTTTGAGCACCTCAAGCAGGGTTCTATGACTGTCACCCAGTATGAGACTAGGTTTGTTGATTTGGCTCGTCATGCTCTTCTTATACTCCCCACAGAGAGAAAGAGAGAGAGAGAGAGAGAGAGAGGGGAGGTTCATTGAGGGACTTGCTCAGCCTATTCGATTGCAGATGGCTAAGGAGACGGGGAGCGAGATTTCTTTTCAGGATGCGGCCAATGTGACCAGGCGGGTTGAGATGGTTCTAGCTCAGGGGAGCGGTCAGGGGTCTGACAAGAGGCCTTGTCATTCTGGTAGATTAAGTGGTGCCTCGTCTGGAGGCAGGGATTCTTTTGGTAGGGGACATCCTCCCAGGCCGTTTCATTCAGCATTACAGGCTTCTCACGGTGCTCCAGGTGGTCGTGGTTCTCACATGCAGTATTTAGTTCAGCTACCCTACAGTGCATCACCAACTCCTATCAGTGCACCTCTACTCCAGAGTTTTCAGGGTGGTTACTCAGGCCGCCAGGGTCAGTTTCAGGGTCAACAGTCCCAGCAGCCGAGGACCTGTTATACTTGTGGCGATCCGAGGCAGATTGCTAGATTTTGCCCTCGAGCGTCGAGAAATTCTCAGCATCAGGGTTTTCGTGCCATAGTTCAGGCACCGGGTGTTCCACCACCCCTTCAGCCAGCTAGGGGCAGGGGTCAGACAGCTAGAGGTGGAGGTATAGGTGTTAGAGGTGGAGGTCAGGCCGCTAGAGGTGGAGGTCAGGCCGCTAGAGGTGGAGGCCATCTAGCAGGAGACCGTCCCAGGGATGTAGTTCAGAGTGGTGGGGCCCAGCCCCGATGTTATGCTTTCCCAGCCAGACCTGAGGTTGAGGCATCCGATGCTGGTATCACATGCACAGTTTCAGTTTGCAGTAGAGATGCATCAGTCCTATTTGATCCAGGGTATACATACTCTTATGTGTCATCTTATTTTGCTACGTATTTGGTTGTGCCTCATGATTCTTTGAGTGCTCCTGTATATGTGTCCAAACCGGTGGGTGATTCTATTGTTGTGGATCGTGTCTATCACTCGTGTGTGGTTATTATTGGGGGTCTTGAGACCCGTGTAGACCTCCTACTTCTCGATATGGTTAACTTCGATGGTATTCTGGGGATGGATTGGTTATCACCTTATCACGCTATATTGGACTGACATGCCAAGACCGTGACCTTAGCTTTGCCGGGGTTGTCTCTATTGGAGTGGAGAGGGACTCCTGGTCATTTTGTCAGCAGGGTTGTTTCTTATATGAAGGCTCGGCGTATGGTTAAAAAGGGGTGTTTGGCTTATTTGGCTTATGTTCGTGATTCTAGTACTGAGGTTCCTTCTATGGATTCCGTGCCAGTTGTTCGGGAGTTTCCAGAGGTATTTCCTACAGACCTGGCGAGGATGCCACCCGACAGGGATATCGACTTTTGCATTGATTTGGCTCCGGGCACTCAGCCCATTTCTATCCTGCCAAATCGTATGGACCCACCAGAGTTGAAGGAGTTGAAAGAACAGTTGCAAGACTTGCTTGATAGCTTTATCAGACCTAGTGTCTCGCCCTGGAGTGTGCCGGTGTTGTTTGTTAAGAAGAAAGATCGGTCGATGAGGATGTGTATAGATTATCGGCAGTTGAACAAGGTCACCATCAAGAACAAGTATCCATTGCCGAGGATTGATGATTTGTTTGATAAGCGTAAGGGTGCCAAGGTATTTTCGAAGATTGATCTGAGATATGGCTACCATCAGTTGAGGATTAGGGCATCCGATGTCCCTAAGACAGCTTTTCGCACTCGGTATGGGCATTATGAGTTTCTGGTGATGTCATATGGGTTGACAAATGCCCCAGCAGCAATCATGGATTTGATGAACCGAGTGTTCAGGCCGTATTTGGATTCCTTCGTGATTGTCTTCATTGATGATATTTTGATCTACCCCCGTAGCCGAGAGGAGCATGAGCAGTATCTTCGAGTTGTTGTTCAGACTGAAGTTTTTGAAATGTGAGTTTTGGTTGAGTTCAATTGCCTTCTTGGGTCACGTTGTATCAACAGAGGGTATTCAGGTGGATCCGAAGAAGATAGAGGCAGTCAAGGACTGGCCTAGACCCACATCAGCTACAGAGATCCGTAGTTTCTTGGGTTTGGCGGGTTATTACCGTCGGTTTGTGGTGGGGTTTTCATCTGTAGCAGCCCCGATGACTAGGTTGACCCAGAAGGGTGCCCAGTTCAGGTGGTCGGACGAGTGTGAGGCGAGCTTTTAGAAGCTCAAGACAGCTTTGACTACGGCGGCGGTGTTAGTTTTGCCCACAGGTTCAGGGCCATATACAGTATATTGTGACGCATCTCGTATTGGACTTGGTGCGGTGTTGATGCAGAATGGCAAGGTTATTGCATATGCTTCGCGACAGTTGAAGATTCACGAGAAAAATTATCTAGTTCATGAATTGGAGCTAGCAGCCATCATTCACGCGCTGAAGATTTGGAGGCATTATTTATATGGCGTGTCATGTGAGGTGTTCACGGATCACAAGAGTCTGCAGTATTTGTTCAAGCAGAAGGAGCTAAATTTGAGGCAGAGGAGCTGGTTGGAGCTACTGAAAGACTATGACATCACCATCTTGTATTATCCGGGGAAGGCCAATGTAGTGGCCGATGCTTTTAGTAGGAAGTCAGCCAGTATGGACAGCCTTGCGTATATTCCGGTCGGTGAGAGGCTGCTTGCTTTGGATGTTCAGGCGTTAGCCAATCAGTTCGTGAGGTTGGATGTTTCTGAGCCCAGCCGTGCTTTAGCTTGTACAGTCGCTTGTACAGTCGCTTGATCCTCATTTGCTAGTCCTTAGGGACACAGTGCGGCACGATGGTGCCAAGCAGGTTACAGTTGGAGATGACGGAGTCTTGAGGATGCAGGGTCGAGTCTGTGTGCCTAATGTGGATGGACTTTGTGAATTGATTCTAGAGGAGGCCCATTGTTCCCGGTATTCTAATCATCCGGGCGCAGCTAAGATGTATCAGGATTTGCGGCAGCATTATTGGTGGAGGAGGATGAAGAAGGATATTGTTGCATATGTAGCTCGGTGTTTGAATTGTCAGCAGGTAAAGTACGAGCATCAGAGACCTGGTGGTTTGCTTCAGAAGATTGATATTCCTGAGTGCAAATGGGAGCGTATCACTATGGACTTCGTTGTTGGACTCCTACGGACTCAGAGGAAGTTCGATGCGGTATGGGTTATTGTTGATAGGCTGACTAAGTCAGCACATTTCCTTCCTGTGGCAGTCTCCTTTTCTTCGGAGAGGTTAGCTGAGATCTATATCCGGGAGATCGTTCGTCTCCATGGTGTGCCCGTGTCTATCATTTCCGATCGGGGCACGCAGTTTACCTCGATTTTCTAGGGGGTAGTTCAGCGTGAGTTGGGTACACGGGTCGAGTTGAGCACATCATTTCATCCTCAGACGGACGGACAGTTCGAGCATACTATTTAGATTTCGGAGGACTTGCTCCACGCCTGTGTTATTGACTTTGGAGGTTCTTGGAATCAGTTCTTGCCATTAGCGTAGTTTGCCTATAATAACAACTATCAGTCGAGCATCCAGATGGCTCCTTATGAGGCATTATATGATAAACGGTGTCGATCGCCAGTTGGGTGGTTTGAGCCGGGTGAGGCTCGGTTGTTGGGTACAGATTTAGTGTAGGATGCCTTGGACAAGGTTAAGACCATTCAAGATAGGCTTCGTACAACTCAGTCCCGGCAAAAGAGTTACGCCGACCGTAAGGTTCGTGATGTGGCATTCATGGTCGGAGAGCGAGTGCTGCTTCGGGTGTCGCCCATGAAGGGCGTGATGAGATTTGGAAAGATGGGCAAGCTAAGCCCTAGGTTCATAGGGCCTTTTGAGATTCTTGATCGAGTGGGAGAGCTGGCTTACAGACTTGCGTTGCCACCGAGTTTATCAGCAGTGCATCCAGTGTTTCATGTGTCCAAGCTTCAGAAGTATCACGGAGATCCATCCCACGTGTTAGACTTCAGCATTGTCCAGTTGGACAAGGACTTGACCTATGAGGAGGAGCCGGTAGCTATTCTAGACCGGCAGGTTCGTCAGTTGAGATCGAAGAATTTCCCTTCAGTTCGTGTGTAGCGGAGAGGTCAGCCTGTTGAGGCATCGACCTGGGAGTCCGAGTCCGATATGCGGAGCCGATATCCCCACCTTTTCACCAACTCAGGTACTTTTCCATGTCCGTTCGAGAACGAACAGTTATTTTAGAGGTGGAGAATGTGATGACCCAAAGGGTCATCTTGTATTTTAGAATCCGAATCCAGGTTTTGAGGCCTTGAAAACCTCATTTCCTTCCTCCTTGATTTGCGTGCGCAGTCCGGGCATGTATCCAGAAAGCTTTTATGTGAAATTTAAGAAAAATATTGAATTTGGCCTTTAAAATTAGTTAAAGTTGACTTCGGTCAACTTTTTTGGTAAACGGACCCGGACTCGTGATTTGATGGTCCCGTAGGGTCCGTAGTAAAATATGGGACTTGGGCATATGCCCGGAATCAAATTCCGAGGTCCCTAGCCCGAGAAAAGAATTTTTAAGGAAAATTGTTTGCTGGAAAATATAAGAACTTTTGGTAATGAAATGGTGTGTGATCTTGATGGTATCGGGCCCGTAGTTTGGTTCCAAAGCTCGGTACAAGTTTAAAATAATATTTAAATTGAATCTGTGAAATTTTGTAAGAATCGGAGTTGATTTGATATGAATCGGACCCTAGGTTGAGAAAATAAAAATTTTGAACTATCTTATGAATTTCATGAATTTGAGGTTAAATTCGTAGTTGTTGATGTTATTTTGATGATTTGATCGTACGAGCAAGTCTGTATGATATTTTTAGACTTGCGTGCATGTTTGGTTTGGAGCCCCGAGGGCTCGGGTGAGTTATGGATAGGCCACGAAGTGAGTTCGGACTTAGAGAAAATTGTTGTTGCATCCGGTATGTGTTGCAGGCTCTGATCTCGCAATTGCGAGCCTAACAGGTTTGGCAATTGCGAGGGCTTGATCGCATTTGCGAAGAAAGCCCAGGCCTGCATTGTTCGCATTTGCGGACGTCCCTTCGCAATTGCGAAATCATCAGGGAGGGGCCAGTCTTACCAATTGCGACAAAATGCTCGCAATTGCGAAAGGATCAGACGTGCAGCAGGTTCGCAATTGCGAAGCTCCAGTCGCAATTGCGACATTTGCACCTGAACAAAACATCATTTGGACGGGATTTCAACTTCATTCTTCAAAATTTTGAACCCTAAGCATTCCTAGGTGATTTTTCAAAGACTCAAACTTCTCTAAATCATAGGTAAGTGATTTCTAACTCATCTTCTTCAATATAATTCATCTTTCTACATGATTTCACTTTAAAATCTAGGGTTTTTCATGGGAAATTGGGTGTTCTTGGGTAGAAATTAAGATTTTCAAATTTTGGGGATTTGGACCTCAAATTGAGGTCGGATTTCAAGACCAATTTCCTATTTGATTTCATGGGTAATCGCGTTTTGGTTCAAACTTTGAGTTTTAACCAAGCGGGCCCAGGGTCAGTTTTCGACTTTTTGGGAAAAACATTGGAAAATCTTTAAATGCATTAGAATTGGTTAATTTAGCGTTTATTGATGTTATTAAGTAAATTATGACTAGATACATGCGGATTGGAAGTGGAACCGAGAGGTAAAGCGGTAATTGAGTATTTATTTTGTCCGTGGAATTGAGGTAAGTGTTTGGTCTAACCTTAGATTGAGGGAATAGGTGTTGTGGTCTTATTTGCTACGTGTTAGTGTTGAGTACGATGTATAGGTGTGGTGACGAGTATCTATACGTTGGCATCGAGCATGCAAATGAATCTTATATTATGACCGTTATGTCCTTTATCACTTACTGTTCATACTTAAAAAGATGTTTCTCCATGTCGAGCAAGACTTATGATATTGATGAGTATTTGACCATTGTTGAGTATTGACTCAAGTTGAGAATTACTTCGTAAATTTAATTGTTGAAACAAGATTGGTTTTAGTTGATTCCCTTGTCGGGATGTTATTGTTTCTATTGTTGATTCCCTTGTCGGGATGTATTGTTTCTATTTTTTGGGTGAGGAAGAGTGTACAGCACAAAGGGTGATGCCGTGCATGATATTGTTAGTGAGTGTTAATGCATGAAGGGTGATGCCGTGCCGATATTGTGAGTGTTAATGCACGAAGGGTGATGCCATGACGATCTTGTGAGTGTTAATGCACAAAGGGTGATGCCGTGCCGATATTGTGAGAGTTAATGCATGAAGGGTGATGCCGTGCCGTTTCTATTGTTTTCTTATGGTGAGGACGAGAGTAAAAACACGAAGGGTGATGCCGTGCACGTGTTACTGTTGCCTTATTTCTGTTGATACAAATATGGTGTTCATTGTGCTTCTCTATTGAATTACTGTTAGAATTTGATATTTCTCGCAGCATGTCCCCCTTCCCATCTTTATTTGTTATTTCCTGTTATTATTGTTCTGTTCGTATATGACTTAACTGCACATGTTTATATGGTTGTCGTGTCCTAGCCTCGTCACTACTTCGCCGAGGTTAGGCTCGACACTTACCAGTATATGGGGTTGGTTGTACTGATACTGCACTCTACACTTTTTGTGCAGATTTCGGTGCCAGACCTTGTGAGTAGCTTGAGGTAGCTGCCTTCAGTCCAGGGAGACCAAGGTAGATCTGCTGGCGTTTGCAGAGCCTGAAGTCCCCCTTTCCCCGCTTTAGTTTTCTGCTGTCTCCTCCACTTCGAGAATAGTTGTATTTCTTTCAAACTTGTATTTGTAGTAAATCTTAGTCGTTCGTGGATGTGACACCAAATCTATGGGGTAGTTATGTACATGAGTTGTGGCATTGTTACTTCATTTCCGCACTTCTTAATTATTTTTGTTTTAAATTAATATTCATCCCTGTCTGATTAACTATAATGATAGAAAAATGGTAATTGTCGGCTTGCCTAGCTTTCACGAGTAGGCGCCATCACGATTCCCGAAGGTGGAAAATACGGATAGGAGCACCAGATTCGTGAAATTTCGGCTATTGTTATTAGAGGATGTTGTTATGGTCATGTGTGTCATGCAGTGCATAGTGTGAATTCAACAAAAGTATGCAATCATGTATCGGTGCATTGTGTAGTGATTGATATAGTGTTCGTATGTTGGTAGTAGGCCTGGCAGAGACTTCCGGATGTTGGAACTGGGCTCTAAGACTTATTCGCCTAAATTAAAGAGGATATCTTCAGATTTGATCGAGCTAATGTGCTCAACTGAGTTGTGGTAGCACGAGTAGGAGCACGAGGTGTTAAACAGTAATTCAAGACTACTCCAACGCAATTCTCAGCATGTTCGAGGACGAAAGTATGTTGAAGTGGGAAAGAATGTAACGACCCGACCGGTCGTTTTGAGCCCTAGTGCGTCGTTCAGCAGTTTGAGGCCCCGAGCAGCTTCACTTAAGGTATTAGCACTTGTACGCGTGGTCGAAATTGAATTTCGGGAAGTTCGGGGTTGATTTGGAAAGAAATTTTTTATTTCGAAAGCTTTAAGTTGGCAAAATTGACTAAGATTGGATTTTTGATTTAACGACCTCGGAATCAGGATTTGAAGGTTCCAACAGGTTTGTATGATGATTTTGGACTTAGGCGTATGTCCGAATCGAGTTTTGGATGACTCGAGACCGTTTTGGCGCCTATTGTGTAAGTTAGAATTTTGGAAGAATTTCATAAGTTTGGGTTGAAGTGCATTTCACTGTTATCGATGTCCGTTTGGGATTCCGAGTCTGGAATAGCTCCGTATGGTGATTCTGGTATTGGGAGCGCGATTGGAAGTGGATTTGGAAGTCCGTAGGTCATTTTGGAGTCATTTGGCGAAAGCTAGAAATTTGAAGGTTTTTGAGAAGTTTGACCGGAGGTGGAATTTTTGATATCGGGGTCGGATTCCGATTCCGAAAGTTGAAGTAGGTCCGTAATGTCGAATATGACTTGTGTGCAAAATTTGAGGTCAATCAGACCTGATTTGATAGGTTTCGACATCGAATGTAGAAGTTTGAAGTTCTAAAGTTCATAAAGCTCGAATTGGGGTGTGATTAGTGATTTCGACATTGTTTGATGTGATTTGAGGCCTCGAGCAGGTCCACATTATGTTTTGGGTCTGGTTGGTATAATTGAACGGGGTCCCGGGGGCCTCGGGTGGATTTCGGATGGTCAACGGTTAGACATTTGAAGTTGAGGAAGAACTGAAGCAGTTGGGCTTCTGGTGTAACCGCACCTGCGTGAAGAGGGCCGCAGGTATGAAGCCCACAAGTGCGGCTTGGTGGTCGCAGAAGTTCATTTGGGCAGAGCTGGGAGGGGCCGCAGATGCAAGGGTATTTCCGCATCTGCGAGCCCGCAGGTGCGAGTTAAGCTCCGTAGATGCGGAATGCGTAAGGGGCAGCTGGGTCGCAGGAGCGGAAGGGCACTCGCACGTGCGACGGGGAAGATGTGCGTGAGGGACCGCAGAAGCGGATTTCGCATAGCTTGAAGAGGACCGCACCTGCGCTGAATTTCCGTAGGTGCGGAGCCGCAGGTGCGGCTGGTGCACCGTAGGTGCGAAAATGCTGGAGGCAGTGAGGTTTCTTTAAAACGGGGGTTTGGCTCATTTCAATCACATTTCTTCCATGGGAGCCGATTTTAGAGCAACTTTGAGGTGTCATTTTCACCACCAAGCAGGAGGTAAGTGGTTTATACTAGTTTGAGTTAAATACATCGATTATGTATATGTTTTAACATGGAAATTAGTAGAAATTTGGATTTTGAGGAAAAATCTAGAAATTGGTATTCTTGGATTTTGACTACGATTTTGGACATAAAATTGAGAGTAAATTATATAATTGAGGGTGAGGTTATGGGTAAACTTTATCTTCGAAAAATTTCAAAATCCGGGCACGTGGGCCCGAGGGCGATTTTCTCAACTTTTCGAGCGGAGTTGGAAATTTATATAAATTGAATTGTTATAAGTATTAGGGCGCATTTTCATTGGTTTGCCCGTTATTTGGCTAGTTTTGGAGCGCGGTGCATCAATTTGAGTCGTCGGAAGGGCTTGGAAGCCGGTTACGGAACTTCGGAGCGAGGTGAGTTTTGTTTCTAACCTTGTAAGTGGGAATTGTCCCCATATGTGAATTAATTAGATATGTGCTTCTATTTGTGGGGGCTACGTACACACGAGGTGACGAGAGTCCGTGCGTAGTTACTAATATGCTTATGTCCGGGTAGTCTAGGACCCAAAAGTATGCTCTACTTGAAATAATTGTAACCTTATTGATAGTTTAAAATGCTTTAATTCGTTTTCTCGACTTGTAAAAGAGAAATTGACACCTCCTTGAATAATTGTTTCCCTGATGAAGTCTTGATTGACTGTTTGAATGTGTGTTCTATGTGTACCTGCGTCGCATGTATGATTCGCGAGCGGGGTGATTGTTTATTTATATTTGACCGCATCGCATGTATGATTCGCGAGCGGGGTAATAGCTGCATCTATGGTTCGCGCCATTCGACCCTCTGGCTGTGCACAGTTTAAATATTATTGGATCGGGCCGCACGACATCGGCATGATTTGCGCATGCTTGTATTGCTTGACTTGCAAATTTTTAAATAATGACATTGCCTCCCTGGCTTGAGATAAATGCATAAATGATGAAAATGAATTTGGAAATTCCCTATTAATAAAAAAATTGATTACTTGCTTCATGCTATTGAGTTACAACCGTTTATATAAAAATCCTCGATTTACTATATTATTGGTATATTATTATTGGACCACTAGTAAGTGTCGAAGTCGACCTCCCGTCTCTACTTTATCGAGATTAGACGGGATACTTACTGGGTACGCGTTGTTTTCATACTCATACTACACTTGCTGTGCATTTTTGTTGCACATGCACATCTATCTCTAGTGGCCTAATGGGCATAGCAACATGGTTGATACGGAGACTTAGGTGAGCTGCATCTCTCGAGACGATCTGCAGCCAGCAGAGTCTCTTTCAGATTACTGTATTTTCTTTCTGTCCAAATTTATATTCCGGACAGTTATTATATTTCATTTGTTTCTCCTAGTGATTGCTCATGCGCTTGTGACACCGGGTTCTGGGGTGATTATGGGATTATTCAGTATTTAGATTTGTTAACGACATCATTATTTATTCAGTGAAATCCATTACTTGTTATTTAATGTATAGATGAAACGATTTCAAAATATTAAAACGAGAAATTACTAATTATTTAATGTTGGCTTGCCTAACCGAGGTGTCCAGCGCCATCACGGCCTTTGATGGATTTTGGGTCGTGACACCTAAGGACTTCTCCCCCGGGACGGCCTTCCCTAAAGCAGGTAAAGCAACTGCTTTAGGCCCCATATTTGTGGGGGCCCCATTTTTTGTTACACCTAATAAATTATATATAAGCTAAAAAAGGTTATGTGAAGTGAAAAACTTTGATTTCTTTCTTAACAAATATAGTGAAGCAGGATTTGCAACTGTTATGAATGTCGAACCTAAATTTCGTAAGAAACGTGTGATATGTAAGAAGAAACAATTTGATGAGAATGTTGATAATGAAATCTCAAAATCTCTCGAAGAGTCCTTGAGAGTTGATTACTTTTTATACATAGTAGGCAAAGCTATTTTTTTTTACCTCAAAATAGATTGGAACAATTCGAAGCATATGAAATATTTTTGATTTTCTATTTAGCGTTAAAAATTTGAGATCACTAGATGATGGCAATTTAGAAAAATATTGTCTTAATCTTGAATAGTTTGATTTATTTTCTGAATCAAAAGTGTTAAGAAAAATAGTTTAGTTAGAAGATAACAGTTTAATTGATATACTCAATCAAATAAAATGATTTGATTCTTTAGCAAATGCTTATATTTCTTATAGAATAATGTTAATAACTCTTGTTACCGTTACTTCAGCGGAAAGAATCTTTTCGAAATTAAAATTGATAAACTTAACTAAGATCAATAATGTCTCAAGAGAGGCTAAATGGATTAGATATATTATCAATTGAGATGACTTATTAAAAAACTTGACTGTAAAAAAATTATTAATAACTTTGCATCTAAAAAAAGCTACAAAAATAGACTTCAAATAAAAAAAAAACTCTTTTTAAAAAAAAGTTAAGGCCCCTCATAAAGTTTGGCTTTAGGCCACAAAATTTGTCGGACCGTCCCTGCCCCATTAAGAAATTGTTTGTCGTTCCTCCTTTTCCCTGATTACGTAACAATTTGACAATTAAATTAAGTTAGTAAAATACAAAGACTAATGATAGTTTTACTAAGCAAAACAGGATTATTGGTATGTAGTCGAGTTGAATATGCAAATTCTTTTTTGTAGTCCTCAAAATAGGAGCAAGTTTTGGAGGAGCCTAGAAAAGTTAGGTGGACATCTATAATCCATAAAACACGTGCGATAGACCATGTAACAGACCGGTAGTTGAACATACCTTTTGTCTCATCCTAATTGAATGAAAAATAAATGCTCCTATATTCCTAGTTTTAATAAATCTTATTGTTACAAATTAAAATATAGTACTACTACTACTTGTTAGATGAAATCATCATATAAACCAAGAAATATCATGTTAATATCATCTAAGAAAATAAACTACATATGAAAGTATACTTGACTTCTTGAATAACGATTAGATTATTCAATTTTGCGATTCTTGACGTTCCAAAATCCTACTTATAAATTTTAAAGGATAAGACTCTCTCTTTTTATAGCGTTGAGATAATAGAAAAATAAAATATAGGGATGATTTTGGAAACCATAATTCTATTCATACACTTTCTTTATTTCTAATTTAGCCCTTCAGTAATATAAAAATTATACAATATAACTGCCGATTGCACAAAGCATGCTGTAATAATTGATTTATTTTCAGTAGGAAATAAACCAACCCATTAAACTAGCTGGTCAATTTGAGAGACATTATCGATGTGTTAAAGGTGTAACTAGAATTTCATTTCCATCTTAATATTGTTGGAATTAGTTTCGGAAATGTAAAGATGATAGTTGTATGAATACGTTTGCTGACATGATCATGAATATACCAAAATGCACATTTCCCAAATAAAATTAAGGTTAAAGGCAAGTGACAGCTTATGGAATTGTTCTATTAATTGTTCATTCTGCAATTCCAACTTTTAAGGCAAAGAGGCCAAACATTTTGAGTTCATCAAAATCTCGACTACAATTTTTTTTTTTTTTTTTTGATCATCCTCAAAATTACAAGAATCACAATTCACAGATCCAAGCTTCAACCTATCAACTTGTCAAATTTTGTTACATAAAGCAAGAAAATATGGCATGCGAAATAATGAGGCATTAGTGTAAGAATTTGGGTGAAGATATTAGGATTTAGATCACAATTCACAATTGCAAACCTAGAGAGTGTGCTCATCTATTTTTTTCATTTGGTAGCTTGCATTTTTAATATAGTTTACTTCTTTATGATTAATGAGTAAGCATGCAACTTTTGAGTGGCCATCAAAATAAAAGAAGGTGATAAGGTGTTGATGGAGATCTTATGTTAGATTCTTAATTAAAACGTGAGTTTATATTCAACTTTTATGTTGAAATACTCAAAAGCGAATCCTGAACTCTATAGGTTTTTACCGTTTAACATATTATATTTTTAAAATTATGGGTTCTTATTTATAATTTTAATGAATTTTTACATATAAATTTATATTCCACATCAAAAGTTATAAGTTAGTCGAACCTGTTGTAATAAGGCTAGATCCGCCACTAGATATGCTCTCCTCTACTTGAGTATGTATGTTAGTAGGTATCTTGTTAGTATTCGTATTCGAAAAATAATTTCTGCAAAAATAAAACAATAACAGAAACAGAAACAGAAGAATAAAAAATTCCGAGTCCAACAGAAAATTGTATTTTCTTAAGGAATTTAATCCCTTCACTGTTGCCCAAGGCAGGGGCGGCTCAAGAACATTAGAGGCCTAAAGCCAAATTTTTTTTTTGAGGCCTTAAACTTTTTAAAAAAAAATCATATAGAATAACCTGATTCATATGTCACATTATAGTTGACATATGCGAATTCTTGTACATAATAGTTAAAAAAAAATACTACTATGAGGTAAAAATATCAAAATAATAAATTTTAGAACAATTATAGGAAGCTAGAACAACAAAATCTAATTCTAGTCCATAACTTGATATCAGAATAAAATATCACTGTTGTTGGTGCTCGAAAAGAATAAAAAGAAGCAATTTTAATTTATTCAATGTCTTTCATCCTTAAAAACTCATTCGCACTGAGAGTTTATACTTAACTATGTATTTAACCTTAAGAATATAATGAACAAACTAAATTAAAGTGAAAATATATAGCACTCAACCATGATGAAGTGTTAAAAATTATATATGCAAGACAAATTTCTTACATTCATTGTCTTGATATAAACATCTGATGCAAATAAATTTTATCATCTTTCATCCCTTATTATTTTTAGAGAATAGACAACTTAGTAAGAGGAAAAGAAAGAATATACAATACAAGTTTTATTATCAGAAAGAGAAAAATAATATTGATATTAGAATGTAAATTTACTATTAGTCACCACAAATCATATTGGCTAAATAACACTCTTTTTCAAAAAATTATTATATACTATTTTACCATAAATATTCAATATATTTTGAAATTTTTTTATCATAGAATTAACCTATTATTAATAAAAAATGGGGCCCTAAATATTTGGGGGCCTAAAGCCATTGCTTCATTGGCTTTACCTTATGGCCGGCACTGGCCCAAGGTTATTGGGTTAATTCCTCCCAGGATAGAACTATTCTGTAATACTGGCAATGGAAATTACAGAACTTCGATGAACTGAACAAATGGCAGTAAACCACACTTATACTTACATTTTGCTTTGAAAATAATAATGCAGAAATGCAGTAGATAAGGGGAGAGTTTGCAGATTTTTGGTGGTGAAATGAGGCTACTCCTCTGTATTTATAGCCAACGATTTGGATTTCAACAGGTGCCTAGATACCTGTTCGTTTGAAATGGTGTCTGTTTGCCAGAAAATTATCAATCAATAATATCAGTTGACCAAATTCGAATCCGAAGCCAAAGCTGAAGCCGAGCGACGACGATGGCGGCGCGAGACACCACTTCTTCTGAACTCTTTAAGAGCTAGAAGATGTGCTTCTCCACATAAGCATAAAGATTTTCTTTCCATTTTCCGATGAGGGACAAAGTGCATTAGTAAAGGAACAACTTCAAACTTTTCTTTTCCCTCCAAAACTTTTTCCTCCGTTTTTCATTCACACTTCTTATCTAATTAGATAAAACCCAACAATCCCCTACATGAATGGGGAATGAATATTTGAAAAAATGCATGCTTGAAAAATTGTGTGATTTACAAGAAAGGATTAATCGCATCTGGATAAGTAGGTCTCCCTTTTAACTTTCCATAGTGAACTTATGTTGGATATACTTGGTCAATCGGTAGATTTGATATCTTTAAACAGTCGAACTTTGGTGTATACCTAGACAGCCATTGGTCACACAATCAACACTTTAACCGTCTTTGGTTCTCATTTTTGTGTTCGTTTCAGCCATGAACACCGCCTGGTTCATAAGTGCGTAGAGAACTGGCCTTACAGAATTCTCCTTGAAGCGGCGTACACTTCACACTTATATAGGTAATTCCTAAACGTGTTATTCCATAGATACACTATTTGATATATTCTGTATCAAACTTAAAAACCATTAAAAAACCTTAACGCTTTATCCTTGGTACGGAACATTATCTCATCACGAGAATAGACCAAAATTTTATTTGACAATGTTGAACCGTCACTAATGATTTTGTTTGATCTCCTTGAACCTAGATCTTGGGATCTCTAGTCTTCTAGGTAGAGTTACTGCCACAGTGACTTGTCCTCGGCCATAGTCCCGTTCCCTTTGATGATTTATCAACCGCCTCTCTATTTAGGTCTTTTGTAAGCGTATCCGACACATTATTTTTTGACTTTATGTAGTCAATTATGATAATTCCACTAGAGAGTAGTTGTCTAACAGTATTATGTCTTCGTCTATGTGACGAGATTTTCCGTTATACGTAACGCTTCCAGCCCTTCATATTGCCGTTTGACTATCGTAATGTATGCATATAGGAGCCATTGGTTTGGGCCAAAATGGAATATCTTCCAAGAAATTTCGGAGCCATTCAGCTTCTTCTCCATCCTTACCTAAAGCTATAAACTCAGACTCCATTGTAGAGCGAGTGATGCATGTCTGTTTGGTTGATTTCAGGACACTGCTCCTCCACCAATAGTAAACATGTATCCACTTGTGGACTTTGTTTCTAATGACCCTGTGATCCAATTTGCATCACTATATCCTTCAATTACCGCATGATACTTATTGTAGTGCAAAGCATAATCTTGGGTATGTTTTTGATACCCCAAAACTCATTTCATTGCCATCCAATGGGTTTGGTTGGGATTACATGTGTAACGACTCAGTTTACTTACTGCACAAGTTATATCAGGTCTTGTACAATTCATGATATACATTAAACTTCCCAACACTCGAGGATAATCCGGTTGAGATTTGCTCTGACCTAGATTCTCTGTAAGAGCAACATTTAAATCAATCGGGGTCTTTGCGACTTTGAAATCTAAATACTTGAATTTTTCAAGTACCATTTTAACATAATGAGATTGAGGCAATGCCAGTCCATGAGGGGTCCTATGGATTTTAATCCCTAGTATTAAATCAACAACTCCTAAGTCTTTCATATCAAACTTGCTAGCATGCATACGCTTAGTAGCATTTATATTCGCAATGTCTTTGCTCATTATTAACATATCATCAATATATAACCATACAATGAATATATTATTGGAGTATTTTTAACGTAAACACATTTATCACACTCATTAATCATAAATCCATTTGCCAATATTGTTTGGTCAAATTTCGCATGCGATTATTTGGGTGCTTGTTTCAATCCATAAAGGGAGTTAACAAGTCGGCACACCTTCTTTTCTTTTTTGAGAACCACGAACCTTTCAGGTTGTTCCATATCAATTTCTTCCTCCAAATCTCCATTTAAGAAGGTTGTCTTCACATCCATCGAATGGATTTCAAGACCATACACGGCGGCTAGCGCTATTAACATCCGAATAGATGTAATCCTCGTTACCGGCGAGTATGCATCAATCAAGACCTTCTCATTGTCTAAACCTTTTGACAACTAATCTTGCCTTATATTTGTCAATAGTACCATCAGCTTTCATTTTTCGTTTGAAAATCCATAAGAGAACCCAAAGGTTTATTTCCAGGAGGAAGATCAACCAATTCCCAAGTATGAGTAATTAATATGGATTCTATCTCACTATTGACTTCCTCTTTCCAATATTGTACTTCCGAGGAAGACATTGCTTCTTTAAACGTTTGAGGCTCATTTTCAAACAAAAATGTTAGAAAGTCTGGTCCAAAGGAAGTAGTTGTCCTTTGACGTTTACTACGTCTTGGATTTTCCTCATTAAACGTACTTTCCTTTGCTTCTTCTCGAGGTCGCTTAGATTTTTCACTAGATGACTCACATTCATTTTTATATGGATAAATTATCTCAAATAATTCAGCATTATCGGATTCGATGACTGTATTAATATGAATGTCGGTATTTTCTAATTTATGGACCAAAAAACGATATGCTTTACTGTTTCTTGCATAACCTATGAAAACGCAATCAACTGTTTTCGGTCCAATCTTCACCCTTTTGGGTTTAGGAATTTCCACTTTAGCCAAACACCCCCACACTTTAAAATATTTTAAGTTGGATTTCCTACCTTTCCATTTTTCATATGGAATGGTTTGCGTTTGCTATGGGGAACTCGATTGAGTATTTGGTTAGCTGTAAGAATAGCTTCCCGTCCCCTCCCCCCCCACCCACCCACAAGTTCTGGGGTAAACCGAACTTATTGAAAAGGTATTCATCATCTCCTTTAACGTTCTATTCTTTCTTTCCGCAATTTCATTAGATTGCGGTGAGTAAGGGGCAGTTTTTTGGTGAATAATGCCAAATTCCAAACATATTTCTTCAAAAGGAGATTCATATTCGCCACCCTATCACTTCTTATCATTTTGATCTTTTTGTTTAGTTGTGTTTCAACTTCATTTTTGTATTGCTTGAATGCCTCAATTGCTTTATCTTTACTATTAAGTAAGTAAATATAGCAATATCTAGTACTGTCGTCAATAAAAGTCATAAAATACTTTTTCCCACCGCGAGATGCTATTGACTTCATATCGCAAATATCTGTGTGAATTAAGTCCAAAGAATTTGTATTCCTTTCAATTGACTTATAAGGGTGTTTAACATATTTAGATTACACACACATTTGACATTTCAAATTATCGCATTCAAATTTAGGCAATAATCCTAAGTTAACTATTTTTCCTATAGTTTTGAAGTTGACGTGACTTAAACGTGCATGCCATAAATTATTTGACTCAAGTAAGTATGAAGAAGCTTGAACTTTATTGATGTCAACAGCTATTACATTCAACTTGAAAAGGCCCTCAATTAGGCAACCTTTTCCTACATGCACATCATTCTTACTTATTATAATTTTTTCAAAAACAAACACACACTTAAAATGTGACCCGATAGGTCATTTAGAGTTTTAAACCTTAATTATGTGTTTTGAAGCCTCTGATAGCTTCTTTAAGCTTTCATCGATTTCCGTGCATAGTCCGAGTATTTTTTCGGAAGGCTTTTATGTTAAAAATTGATAAAATATGAAATTTTGCTTTAAAAATCTATTTGAGTTAAACTTGGTCAATGTTTGGAGCAAACGGTCCGTATCGTGAGTTGGGACTTCGGCGTATGCCCGGAATCGAATTCAGAGGTCCCTAGCTCGGGTTATCGCTTTTTGTCAAAATTTCAAAGATAAAAAGTTTAATGAATCTAAAGGTTTGACCAATATTTGACTTTGTTGATACCGGTCCGTATTTTGGTTCTGGAACTCGGTATAGGTCCATGACTATATTTATGACTTGTGTTTCAAATTTGGTGAAAAACGGTGTTAGTTTGACGTAATAGGAAAACAAGTCATGGTTGAGCTTTTAGTTGATCTTTGGAGCGAGGTAAGTGTCGTAGTTAACCTTGACTTGAGGGATTAGGACTTGTTTGCCTATTTGCTACTTGTTTAAATGTTGGGTACAAAGTATATGTGAGTTGACGAGTACTTATGCGTTGTTGTTGGGTTAAAGCATGCGGGTGGGACTTGTTTCTTGTAATTTATTGCTTTCTTTGATCATGATATCCATGCTTAGACTAGTTAACTACCAAATGGATCGTTCTTTCCGCATTTATGGGCTATCTGTTTTAAATGAGTACTGTCTATGGAATTGAGGTTGGTATTGTGGAACCATTTTTTACATAAGGTTTGTTCTTGTTTATTCTATCTCCCTCTTGTTATATGTTCATTGTTACATTGTAAGGGAGAGTGTTAATGTCACGACCCCAACCACGGTCGTGATGGCGCCCAACACATTGCTAGGCAAGCCCGACCAATTACATAACCTTGACCATTTATACCATTCATGAATTTATTTAACACAGGCAAATTACTAAGTCGTAATACTGAATATCTGAAATAAAGTGCAAACATGCGGAAATTTCCAAGTATAAATACTACTACACAGCCCGAGAATCTGGTATCACAAGTCTGAGCCTCTAACATACGAGTGTCAACCTACTACATAATAGTCTAAGAAATGCGGAATAAAATAAATAGGATAGATGGGAAGATCAGGACTGTGAACGTCATGCAGCTACCTTGATGCTTCCGGATATGATGCTCGACAGAGAAAAGTCTCACTCAGCCTCAGTGGGTGCACCTGAATCTGCACACGAGGTGCAGGGAGTAAAGTGAGTACTTCCAACTCAGTGAGTAATAAACATAAATAAAGACTGAGAATAAGAAATCCTGAATAGGCACAAAGTAATTCTATAAATACAGAAACTTGAGCCTAGCAGCATAAACTCAGTAAAATCAATGAAAACAATTACAGAAATATCACAGCAGATAAGTAGATAAATGACAATTAATAGTATGAAATGCAACACATAAACCGGTACTCTCCAGTACCCGCTGCGGCGTGCAACCCGCTCCATTTATTTATCGTGGATGGCGCTCACTGGGGGTGTGCAGACTTCGGGAGGGGCCCCTTACGGCCCAAGCGCAATAATAAGCCATATCGTGGCATCAACTAGGCCCTCGGCCTCATATCAATATCAATTTCATACCGCTGCGGCGTGCAGCCCGATCCCATGCTCAGTCCAAAAATCACATAAGCCTCTCGGGCAAACCCAAAATATAGAAATATTCAGCCCAAACTTCAGTTAAAAATATTAATTAAGTTTCAAGTTAAGAAAATGGGGCTGAGTTATCGAAACAGTATTAAATACCAGGACTGAGTTCAATGATATGCAAAAATGGTAAGAAACCAGTAATAATAATCCCTGAAGGATTTAAATCAATTGGCACAAAGCCCAAACATAGCAATTAGTTCAGTTAAAATGATAATGGGGGAATTTCAGTCAAATACACAGTATATTCATCTATCAGGACGGACCAAGTCACAATCCCCAACGGTGCTCTACCCCACGCTCGCTACCCGGCGTGCAAGTCACCTCAATATAGCACTACGATGTGCAAACACGGGGTTTCAAACCCTCAGAACAGCATTTACATCTATTACTCACCTCAAGCCGGCAAAAGTCCTAGCTCGCTATGCCCTTGCCTTTCGAATTGACCTCCTCGTGTACCGAATCTGAGCAAAACCACAACGAATATATCACAATATGCTAATGGGACAATACCCAATCGAAAACAATCGAAAATAGCTAAAATCTCGAAATTAGCAAAAACCCGAGCCCCGGGCCCACTTCTCAAAAATCAGAAAATTTACAATCAACGAATTCCTTATCTCGCCACGAGTCTATACATATGAAGAACACCAAAATCGGAGTCCAAATGACCCCTCAAATCCCCATTTTAGCTCTCTTAAGTTCCAAGCCCTAACCACTATTTTTGACCTTTGATTCCTTAATTTTTCAGTCTTAATTCATGTATTTGTACCATAAAATCATGTTTTGGACTCAGAAATTCTTACCTCAATGAAGTCCCTTGATTTCTCTCTTCCAACTCGCCCAAATTCTCCAAGTCCGAAGTGAAAATTATGAACCCTTATGAAATTTCGCGAAGATAAAATTTAATAACACTGCTCAGACATTTCCGCATCTGCGGCTCCATGGCCGCATCTGCGACTCCCGCTTTTGCGGTTAATGCACCGCTTTTGCGGAAATATCCGCTTCTGCGGTTGAATATGCGCTCCTGCGACTTCCGCTTCTGCGGACAAAGTCTCGCTTCTGCGAATCCCCCTTAACTGCTCAACTTCCGCTTCTGCGGTCCTCCTGTCGCATCTGCGACTCCGCAGATGCGGTCTGCTACTCCGCACCTGCGATACCTACCGCTTATGCGGCTCATAACTCGCTTCTGTGGTACCGCTTCTGTGGTACCCTTTCCGCAGAAGCGAAAATACCAGAAGCAGCACAGGTTCTGCAACATTACAAGTCTAAAACTTCCCCGTTAGCCATCCAAAAACACCCCGAGGCCCCCGGGACCTCAACCACAAACACAAACATGATCCAACACCTTATTCAAACTTGCTCGAATCATCAAAACACCACAAATAACACCTAAACCTTCCAATTGCATCAAATTCAAGCCTAAGTTCATCCAAATCTTCCGAAACTTGCATTCGATCAAAAACCCAACCAAAAGACCTCCGAATCAACTGAAATTTTGCCCACACATCCCAAATTACCTAACGAAGCTAGTGCAACTCTCGAAATTCCATTCCGACCCTCGGATCAAATTCTCACCTATCAACCGGAATTCGCCAAAATACTAACTTCGTCAATTCAAGCCTAATTCTACATCGGACCTCCAAAATCAATTCCGATCACACTCCTAAGTCACAAATCATCCCCCGAAGCTAACCGAATCACCGTAATTCATATCTGAGCCGTCTAACACATAAGTCAATGTCTGGTTGACTTTTCCAAAACAAACATTCCTTAAAGAGACTAAGTGTCTCATTTCCTTCTAGAACCGCTCCAAATCAACTCGTTCACACCCAACACTGACAATGAAGCATAAAGAAATAGAAAATAGGGAAAACGGGGCGGTAACTCACATGACGACGGGTTGGGTCGTCACAGTTAATGCACGAAGGGTGATGCCGTGCTGTGTTTGAGAGTTAATGCACGAAGGGTGATGTCGTGTCGTATTTATTGATTCACGATGAAACTGAGAGTAAAAGCACGAAGGGTGATGCCGTGCCATTATTACTATTCATGGTGAGACTGAGAGTAAAAGTAAGAAGGGTGATGTCGTGCAGTTTTATTCATTATGTTTATTAGTTTTGTTAGTTGAAGGTTTATTGACTGTTTCATGTTATCATTCCCTGCTGTAGTTACCGTATCTTGCACCCTTTTCACATTCCTCCTCCCAATAGTACTTGTTAATTCTTTATTTGTTGTTATGTTGTATGTATATTTCCGTGTGTACATGTTATTTACGTGGGTGTCTTGTCACTACCTCGTCGAGGTTAGGCTCGACACTTACGGAGTACATTGGGTCGGTTGTACTCATATTATACTCTGCACTTCTTGTGCAAATTTTGGTACAAGTCCCAGCTATCTGTGAGGCGTATCAACTCGGATTAGCATTTGTAGACTTGAGGTAGATATGCTGGCGTCCGCAGACCTTGAAGTCCGCTTCCACTTTCCCCCTATTTACTATTCTTTTCATTCGAGACAATTGTACTTACTTCAAACCTTGTTTGTAGAAGCTCTAGAAGCTCGTGTACATGTGACTCCAGATCCAGGTTGTACTTAGATAATATTGGTTTTTATGTCATTTCGCATTCCGTATTGGTTTCATTTCAATTTAATTGATTTTACTAATTACTTGAGTTGATTGAAATTGGCTTAAATATCCTCTAATATTGGCTTGCCTAGCAGTAAAATGTTAGGCGCCATCACGGTCCCGGAGGTGGGAATTCCGGGTCGTGACAAGTTGATATGAGAGCACTAGGTTGCCTAGGTCTCACAAGTCACGAGCAGGCTTAGTAGAGTCTGGAGGATTGGTACGGATTTGTACTTATCCTCCAGAGGCTATAGTTTAGGAACAAATTTCACTTCTATTCTTCTCTGTCGTGCGACTTTATTCTCTTATTGATAATTGAACTCTTCTACTCTTGTTCTCTCGTAGATGGAGAGAAGACGTACTGCATCTTCAGATGGTCAGCAGCCGGGGCCCCCAGTGGAACCTCCTATTAGGGGCAGAGGATGAGGACGCGCCAGAGGCCGAGGCAGGGGCAGAGCTCAGCCTAGAGCTCGAGCAGCAGCACCAACTGTGGAGCCTCAAGTGGATTTTGATGAGGAGGTTCCAGCTCAGACTGTACCTGTTGGACCAGCTCATGTCCCTGAGGGGTTTATCGTCACCCCAGTGCTTCAGGACGCTCTAGTGCGTTTGGTGGGCCTTATGGAGAGTGTGGCCCAGGTGGTACATTTTCTATGGCACCAGCCGCCTCTCAGGCTGGGGGAGGAGCACAAACTCCCGCTACTCACAATCCGGAGCAGATGGCTCCCCAGTATCAGACTCCAGCAGCCCCGCCAGTTGGGTTAGTTCTGTCGGTTGTTGCAACACAGACCGGTGATGGACCCGCCATGTCTTCTGAGGGCTCATTGATATTGGACAAGTTCACAAAGCTCTTCCCAGTTCACTTTAGTGGTGCACCTTCTGAGGACCCACAAGATTATCTTGACCTCTGCCATGAGGTGCTACAAAACATGGGTATAGTTGAGACTAATGGGGTCGATTTTGCTGTGTTTTAGATGACGGGTTCCACTAAGAGGTGGTAGAAGGATTTTGTATCGACCAGACCAGCTGGGTCGCCTACTCTTACTTGGGACCAGTTCTCTCAGTTATTCTTAGAGAAATTCCTCCCTATCACACTGAGAGAGGATTACCGCAGGCAGTTTGAGCGTCTCCAGCAGGGTAGTATGACTGTTACTCAGTACGAGACTCGTTTTGTGGATCTAGCCCGTCATGTTATTCTTCTGCTTCCTACAGAGAGAGAGAGGGTGAGGAGGTTTATTGATGGACTCACTCATCCTATCAGGCTACAAATGGACAAGGAGACCGGGGATGAGATTTCTTTTCAGATGGCTACTAATATTGCCAGGCGGATCAAGATAGTTCTTGCACAGGAGAGAGGGCAGGGGTCTTGTAAGGCCCCGTAAAATTTTACCTAAAAACCCGGGGTTTCGTGGTGCCGAGGTAGGCGTATGTGTTACTAATAGTAGAGATCGGTACAGATTTTTTGGGTCGAACTATACGCTGGGGAGTTGAAGGAAAATGCTTGGTGGAAAAAGACATTTCTGTGGCCCACTATACGGTCGCAGAATCGCTCTGCGGGCTGCAGAATGGCCGCAGAGTGAGGCGGTCAACTGGGCAACTTCTGGATGTCATTTTATGGCTAATTATGCGACCACAAAATGATTTCACGGGCCGCACACCAATCACAGATCCAACATGGAAATTTTTCGGGGGGAGTGAGATTTCTTTCCAAGATGCAGCCAATGTGGCCAGACGAGTTGAGATGGTTTTAGCTCAGGGGAGTGGTCAGGGGTCTGACAAGAGGCATCATCACTCCGGTGGATTCGGTGGGGCCTCATCTAGAGGCCGGGGTTCTTTTGGTAGGGGCCATCCTCTCAGGATTTTTCATTCAGCACTTCAGACGTCCCATGGAGCTTCAGGGAGTCGTGGTCCTTATGTACCTCCTTCAGGGCAGCCAGCATATAGTGCACCGCTAGCTCCTATCAGAGCACTTCCTCTTCAGAGTTATTATCGCGGTAAGTCAGCCCGTCAGGGTCAGTCTTAGTTTCCTCAGCCATAGTATCAGGATGTATGTTTCGAGTATGGTGAGTATGGGCATATCTAGAGGACCTGTCCGAGATTCGTGGGTGTTCAGTCATAGCAGCAGGGTTCTTGTGCCATGATCCCGGCTCCGCACGCTCAGCCAGCTAGAGGTAGGGGTCAGGGAGCCAGAGGTAGAAGTCAGCCCACTAGAGGTGGAGGTCAGGCTGTTATAGGTGGAGGCCAGGCCGCTAGAGGTGAAGGCCAGCCATCAGGAGGCCGTCCCAGGGATATGGTTCAGACTGGTGGGGCCCAGCCCCGATGTTATGCTTTCCCAGCCAGGCCTGAGGCTGAGTCATCCGATGTTGTTATCACAGGTACTGTTTCGGTTTGCAGTAGAGATGCTTCAATTTTATTTCATCCAGGGTCTACATACTCCTATATGTCATCTTATTTTGCTTCATATTTGATTGTGCCTCGTGATTCTTTGAGTGATCCCGTGCATATGTCCACACCGGTGGGGGATTCTATTATTGTAGATCGTGTCGATCGTTCGTGTGTGGTTATTATTGGGGGTCTTGAGAGTAGTGTAGATCTCCTACTTCTCGATATGGTTGATTTCGATATTATTTTAGGGATGGATTGGCTGTCACCTTATCATGCTATATTGGACTGTCACGCTAAGACCGTGACCTTAGCATTGCCGGGGTTGCCTCGATTAGAGTGGAGAGGGACTTATGGTCATTCTACCAGTAGGGTTATCTCGTATATGAAGGCTCGGCGTATGGTCGAGAAGGGGTGTTTGGCTTATTTGGCTATGTTCGTGATTCTAGTGCGGAGGTTCCATCCATGGATTCTATACCAATTGTTCGGGAGTTCCCAGAGGTATTTCCTGCAGACCTGCCGGGGATGCCACCCGACTGGGATATTGACTTCTGTATTGATTTGGTTCTGGGAACTAAGGCCATTTCTATTCTGCCATACAGCATGGCCCCGCCAGAGTTGAAAGAATTGAAGGAGCAGTTACAAGATTTTCTTGATAAGGGCTTTATTAGACCTAGTGTCTCGCCCTGGGGTGCTCCGGTGTAGTTTGTAAAGAAGAAGGGTGGGTCTATGAGGATGTGCATAGACTACTGGCAGTTGAACAAAGTCACCATCAAGAACAAGTATCCATTGCCGAGGATTAATGACTTATTTGATCAGCTTCAGGGTGCCAAGGTAAACTTCGAAGATCAATTTGCGGTTTGGCTACCATCAGTTAAGGATAAGGGGAATCCGATGTCCCTAAGATGGCTTTTCGGACTCGGTATATGCATTATAAGTTTCTAGTGATGTCATTCGGTCTGACAAATGCCCCAACAACATTTATGGATTCGATGAACCGGGTGTTCAAGCCCTATCTGAATTCCTTTATGATTGTTTTTATTGATGATATCTTGATCTACTCCCGTGGTCGAGAGGAGCATGAGCAGCATCTTCGGATCGTTCTTCAGACTCTGTGAGACAACCAGTTATATGCTAAGTTTTTGAAATGTGAGTTTTGTTTGAGTTCAGTTGCTTTCTTGGGTCACGTTATATCAGCAGAGGGTATTCAGGTGGATCCTAAGAAGATTGAGGCCGTTCAAAATTGGCCTAGGCCTACTTTAGCCACAGAGATCCGTAGTTTCTTGGGATTGGCGGGTTATTACTGTCGGTTTGTGGAGGGTTTTCATCTATAGGAGCCCCGTTGACCAGGTTGACTCAGAAGGGTGCCCCGTTCAGATGGTCGGACGAGTGTGAGGCGAGCTTTCAGAAGCTCAAGACTGCTTTGACTACAGCGCCGGTGTTGGTGTTGCCTACAGGTTCAGGGCCCTATACAGTATATTGTGACGCATATCGTATCGGACTTGGTGTGGTATGGATGCAGGGTGGAAAGGTTATTGCATATGCTTCGCGGCAGCTGAAGGTTCACGAGAAGAATTATCCAGTTCATGACTTAGAATTGGCAGCCATTGTTCACGCGCTGAAGATTTGGAGGCACTATTTATATGGCGTGTCGTGTAAGGTGTTCAGGAATCATAAGAGTTTGCACTATTTATTCAAGCAGAAGGAGCTCAATTTGAGGCACAGAAGGTGGTTGGAGCTATTGAAAGACTATGATATCACCATGTTGTATCATCCCGGAAAGGCCAATGTGGTGGCTGATGCTTTGAGTAGGAAGTCAGCCGGTATGGGCAGCCTTGCGTATATTCAGTCGGTGAGAGGCTGCTTGCATTAGATGTTCAAGCCTTAGCCAATCAGTTCGTGAGGTTGGATGTTTTGGAGCCTAGTCGTGTGTTAGCTTGCACAGTCGCTCGATCTTCCTTATTTGAGCGCATCAGAGATCGGCTGTATGATGACCCTCATTTGCTTGTCCTTAGGGACACAGTGCGGCACGGAGATGCCAAGCAGGTCACAGTTAGAGATGATGAAGTTTTGAGGATGCAGGGTCGTGTTTGTATGCCTAATATGGATGTACTTCGTGAGTTGATTCTAGAAGAGGCCTACAGTTCCCAGTATTCTATTCATCTTGGCGCCGCCAAGATGTATCAGGACTTGCGGCAACATTATTTGTGGAGGAGAATGAAGAAGGATATAGTTGTATATGTAGCTCAGTGTCTGAATTGTCAACAAGTAAAGTACGAGCATCAAAGGCCTGGTGGTTTGCTTCAGAAGATAGAGATTCCTGAGTGGAAGTGTGAGCGTATCACCATGGATTTCCTTGTTAGACTCCCACGGGCTCAAAGGAAGTTCGATGCGATTTGGGTTATTATGGATAGGCTGACCAAGTCAGCGCATTTCATTCCTGTGGCAGTTTCCTATTCTTCGGAGCGGTTTGCAGAGATTTATATCCGTGAGATCGTTCGTCTTCATGGTGTGCCCGTGTCTATCATTTCTGATCGGGGTACGTCTTTTACTTCGCATTTCTGGAGGGCAGTACAGCGTGAGTTGGGTACGTAGGTCGAGTTGAGCACAGCATTTCATCCTCAGATGGATGGACAATCCGAGCGTACTATTCAGATTTTGGAGGATATGCTCCGCGCCTGTGTTATTGACTTTGGAGGTTCATGGGATCAGTTTTTGCCGTTAGTGGAGTTTGCCTACAATAACAGCTATCAGTCGAGCATCTAGATGGCTCCCTATGAGGCATTATATGGTAGACGGTGTCGATCGCTGGTTGGGTGGTTTGAGCCGGGGGAGGCTCGGTTATTTGGTACAGATTTAGTGCAGGATGCCTTGGATAAGGTTAAGATCATTCAGGATAGACTTCATACAACTCAGTCCAGGCAGAAGAGTTATGCCGACCTTAAGGTTCGTGATGTGGCATTCATGGTCGGAGAGAGAGTGTTGCTTCGGGTGTCACCCATGAAGGGTGTGATGCGGTTTGGGAAGTGTCACGACCCTAAACCCGGACCCGATCGTGATGGCGCCTCTCGTGAAGACAAGGCCAGCCGACACACTTCCAATTCACTTTAAGCACTTTAAAATAATAATTACTAAACCTTTAACAGAAATAAATCCCAAAATAACATTATAAGTTGCGGAATTAAAAACCAACACAGCCCGACATCGGGGTGTCACCAGACATGACCATCCAAAACAATACTACAAGTCTGAGAGTCTACTCCACTACTACATAACTGAATCAGAAAGGAAATAAGATAGAGGGAGATTACACTGGGCTGCGAATCGCCGGGAAGCTACCTAGTAAATCTCTGAAAATCTACTAGACAGCTCTCAACCCTCGCTAGCAGGACCTGAAGCGCCCGAATCTGCACAGAGGGGTGCAAGGAGTAAAGTGAGTACTCCAACTCAGTGAGTAATAACAATAAATGAAGAGTAAGCGATATAAAATCACGTTAAACACAACATTAAGCTATAAGAGGCAGAACAAAATCAATAAACACAATTAAAAAGTGAAATCTCATAAAAACACCTTTTAAGCAGTCAAACAATATATAGGAAAGACAACTAGAAATGATAAACACATAAGAACTGCCCCTCGGGTAAAGTAACAACAGAATCGGCCCCTCGGGCAATATCATAGAACAATACCAGCCCCACGGGCTATATCTCATATCTCAATGGGTACCCGCGCTCACTGGGGGTGTACAGACCCCGGGAGGGTCCCCTTACGGCCCAAGCACAATATCAAGCCATCTCGTGGCATCATAAACAGGCTCTCGGCCTCATATCAATCACAAGCCACCTCGTGGCGTACAATTTCAGGCCCTCGGCCTTATTATCATAATCAGTATATCACTGCTGCAGCGTGCAGCCCGACCCAAAAGTATCCTCATAACACAGGCCCTCAGCCTTACTCAGTCAGAATCTCATAAGCCCCTCGGGCAACAGCAAACATGAAGCTCAGCTCAAAATATCTTTTGAAAATTATCACTTAAGGTGTTTAAAACAGAATAACATGGTTGAGTTTTGAAAACAGTAAATATAGTATGACTGAGTGCAAGAATAAAGTCAAATAGTGAGGAAAATAACAGTAAATATCCCTTAAGGATCCAAACAATTGGCACGAAGCCCAAATAAGGCATTTAGCCCAAAATATGATAATGTCAGACAATTTGCGGTCAAATACGCAGTAAAACAGTCATTCGGGATGGACCAAGTCACAATCCCCAACGGTGCACTGATCGCTGCCTACTCCGTACCAATAAAAGGTAGCAAGAGAGGGTCGCAGTAGCTTTTACCCGATATGAGGGTCGGGATCGAATTCCTCAGGGAGCTAGAAAGGGAGTTGATGTATCTATCTAGTCTAGAATCGTGTAATTGTTCCAAATGTCACTTCCAACATTTTTGGGTTTTCTTTTATAAACTACTATTATAAAACTACTAATTAGAATTGAACTAGATTACGCTAAGAGATAATTGCTAAGAGTTGTATCTAATGGATTAAGGGGCACTAGGGTAGTGACTTTCACCTAGGTGGCTAATTGACGGGTAATTGTTCTAAAGCTTGATTGACATGATTGGGGAAATATGTATAACCGTTGCACAATTTTACCCACTCTCACACCTCTCGGTAGAGAGAGTGATTTTGCCCAATTGACTCTCTCGAGACCAAATGGGTAGGCAAATTAGCTCAAGCAACTAGGGTTCAAGTCGGGTAATTACTCTCTCGAGGTTTAACCCTTTAATTGGGACTATCAATTCTCTTGAGTCCATCCCAATTCCTTGTTGGGTCAATTTTGGAGACTTAGGCTCTCTCTCTCAAGAAAAGCCAAGTCAACTTAGCATAAACAGTGTTTGCAACCACCAATTCATAAATTAAACCATAAAATTGACCCAAATACAAACACCCACAGTCAGTCTAACCTTAAATCACAACACCCATCAATTACCCACACTAGGGTTGAGCCACAACCCTAGCTAATGGGTTTAGCTACTCATGCTTGAACAAGAAATTAGAGAAATAGATGAAAAAGAAGACATATTAATTAAGCACTAAAGTAAAATACAAGAATCTATCGTTAAAAGTAAGCTAAGATGCCAAAAATGGCTACAGATGATTTTCTCACGAGCGCAGCTGCTGAAATGAAATAACTGATACCCTAAAAATGGAAAAAGGTTCTATTTAAACTAAGCTGGAAAAATCGGGCAAAAATGCCCCTGCGGGGTCAGTGCGGGCCGCACAAAATGGACTGCGGCCGCACTAGGCTCTTGGACATCAGATCCTGGCTCTCTGAACTTGGGCTCCGCGGACCACACAGAGTGGACCGCGGCCGCGGAGGCAACTAGCGCGGTCCGCACAAACATGACCGCGGACCGCATGGCTTTGAACCTTGGCAAATTCAACTCTCTGAAGTTCTCTTCCGCGGACTGCACATAATGGCAGTGCGGCCGCAGAGCCTTCACCGCGGACCGCACAATGTGTACTGCGGCCGCGTTGCTTGAAGCTTGGTTTTGCCATTCTCTGAATCTACCTAGTGCGGACCGCACAGAATGGACTGCGTCCGCACTAGATTTTATGCCTTACAATCTGCTCGCTGAATCTCACTAGTGCGGACCGCACAAAGTGTAGTGCGGCCGCACTAGGCCTGTTTGTCCTGAGTTTGCCTTGTTTTTGGTACTTGTGCAGATTTCACTCCTGTTGAGCCGATCTTTGACATTTCGTCACTTTATCGATCAAACCTGCAATCAAGCACAACCTATAAGCCTTTTGGGACTATTTTGTAGCAATTTATAATCAAAGCGTAAGCAAGAAGGGGCATAAAACACGTCAAAATCCCTAGTTATCAACTCCCCCAAACTTAAGCTTTTGCTTGTCCTCAAGCAAACAAAATAAGACCCACCCCTTAAGGTAAAATCCAAGAATTTCCAGCTTTCTTAAAGTAACCTCAACAGGCATCAATTGGGACTATCAATTGCCCTCAATACGAATGCATCATTAACAACGTTTAACCTTTGAAAAACCATGGATCAAGTGCGACACAAGAGCATCAAGAGTTGACTCAACACATCAAAGAACTCTTTCAATTACTTTGGTCATTGTGGAACCCAAACTCACACATCCTCAACTCTCCCTAAGCGCACCTCACCTTTAGAATAATGGCACACAAAACGAGGTTAATGGGAATTCACTCATCTTTCTCAAGGAAAGGTCACAAGTCCGTCTCTAGGTACCATATGCATGCCCCTTATGTAAGTATCCACTAATGTAAGCTTCATTCAACTCAAGATCATATAGGGCTTTTGTGGAGTCATTGTGAAGGCTTTTGGTTCAGGGGAGGAAATGTTTTGGTCTAAGTGGGTTCCATCTTCCCTTAAGCACTTCTTTTGATTCATTTGGCACAATTCACTTGACTCTTTGAGTCATTTCACCTCTTTCTAAGGGGTTAGAGAGACTCATTGTCACTCTCTCTTATGCATTTCAATTCTTTTCTCCTTTTTCAACTTTCCACACCTTTCTTTCTTTTACTTTTCTTGAATCCCTTTTTATTCTTTCTCACATTGAGCATTCTTTTTGTCTTTTTGCTTTTCTTTCTTTTTTTCATTGCCTTTCCTTTTCTTCATTTTTGTGCCTTATACCACTTTGTTGTCATCCTCGTCTCTCCCCCCAAACTTATACTTTTTCCATGTACTCAAGGAAAGATCGGGTGCCAAAAGAGGGTATCTTTTAGAACGGGTATAGGCTTGTAACATGGTTCATGAAAGAAAAAGGCCTAAGGCTCAAAAGGGTTAACTAGGGATCATATCATTGGTAGGCTATGGAATTTGTTCAACTACCATTTGGATCAAGGAGAGCCTATAATCACTTCTCAAGTCAATATTCACTTAGGATTTCGCCTCAACAAACATTCAGGGCAAGTTCTAGACCAATGGGTCGGGACTTGGACTCGCAATTCAATTACTCACCACACAAGCTAAGGGATTGCTAAAGACATAGAGTCGGGGGCCCACAACAACCTTAGATACGATTTGAGCACACAATGGTCCCGAAAAACCACTTGATGATTATCGGCCAACACAAGAGTCTCAAGGCCACAACTTTCACCATCCTAAACACAACATTTTGTCTTTGACCATGGGATCAAAGGCAAATGTGCTAGGCCCAAGTGAAGCTTTGCTTGAGGTACCCTTAACTATAAACTACCAAAAACAAAAACAAAAACGGACTCAAACCCTTAAGAAGGTTGTCACGCCATCTATCATTGGGAAGAGCCACCCGGTTCACACAAAACTCCACCTTTGGAAAGAACCGTGGCATTAAGAAAACCAAAGGCTTATTAAAACGTCCAAAACAAAACAAAAGGCTACGAGCCTATATAAGAAGCTAAAAGCGAAATTTTTTTGCGAAACTAGAAAATAGAATGAATATGTACAATAGGGGAATGAATATACAATGGGGGATGAATATATACAATGATGTAACTTTATATACAGACCAAAGGAAATATAAAAAGTATGATAAAAGTAACTAAATGTAAGATTATATACAGACCAAATGAAAAATCAAGAAAGCATAAAATAGTATCAATATTTATAGTCATCTAAAAATGAAGGGCGCACCCCCTCGAATAAAAGCTGGCAATGTCCCCAATGCCAACTAGTCTAAATAAGCACCAAAAAGAGAGAAAAAGGATATAGATGACTCCCTAAGCCATGTCCGTCTGCATAGGAGCATGTGTGGTCCCTGGGTCCTCGGTATGCTCGGGAACCTCAAACTGGTTCCCGGTATCCTGTTGCTCAGCTGCTGGGACCTGGGACTGGACCTGTACTGGCTCTGGCTCTGGTACATCCGGTGGTTGACTGGAGGAAGCCTCTGGTGGGTCCGCCAACTGGATAATGGCATCATCTGCTCTAGGGATAGTCCTCCTCCTCTTTGGAGGCCTCTGTGTCTGCTCCGGATCTGTGGCTGCTATTGGAACTGCTGCTGGAGCTGGGTCCTCAAACAATAAGTCTAAAGGGAGCTGGTCTGCCTTCAGTCTATCCACATCCGCCCTCAGCTCCTTCACGGACTCCCTGGAGGCCCATGTCTTGCGCAGCTTCTTGTGCTCCTTGGCAAGCTCCTTTAGAGCCTTGCTATGTGAATCCACAGCCTTTGCCAAATCAGCCTGGGTACTGAGAATCTTCTCCTGGTTTTCTAGTATCTTCTTCAATGCATCCTCAATGGACTGCGGGACCTGTACTGGCTGAGGAACTAACTGAGCTGCAATGGTGGAGGTCAAGGTAGACAACTTGGATGAAGCAGTATACATCCAGTTGTTCAGGCTCTGAAGTGTCTGGCTCAGCCGGTGGGCAGTGATAGGATGGGCCCGGGAAGATGGAATCTCCGGGCCAGTTGAGGTAGAAGGACCTGGAGGAATGTCAGCTGAAGTGAAAGGTCCTGGAGGCATAGCTACTGTGGAGGCAGGCTCAGAGGAGCCTCTACCACAACTGGCTCTTCAGACTGACCAGTTGGGGCAGAAGCAGGTGCCTTGTAGTTCTTGTCCTTGGGGTTGTCTGGCCCCTTCAAACTATATCATGAAAACGGAACTACTGGTTTGGCCTTGACATCATAGGACTTCTTTTCCACCTCCAAGTCCCGGAAATACATAGAGAGGGTGTTGGGGTAAGGGTAGTTCCGGTCGTGCTCTGTACCCACTAAGGAGATAATGCGGGTCATCACATTC